>NW_026558937.1:0-102050 GCF_026930045.1 Uloborus diversus
GGTTCGAGTCCCAGCCTGAACGAAAATCTTCAATGTATACTTTTAGTTTCTAATTTGAAATTTCTTCTTCTTTTTTTTTAATTTTTCTCTTTTGCGAATATTGATTATTTATGTAGGGAGAAAAATTCTGAGTCAGTTTAATTATTCGACCTGTAAATTTCAAAGTGTTTGAATCAATAATTACCAAGGTGCATTTTTTGTTTTTATTATATTTAAGACTTCCATCGACAGAGCTCCGATAGCCTAATGGCTAGACCGTTGGGTTCCAAGCGCGTGGTACTGGATTCGAGTCCCGGCCGGAACGAAAATCTTCCATGTATATATTTCTCTTCTAATTTGAAGATTCTTTTTTTTTTGAATTTCTTTCTTTTGCAAATTTGGATTATTTATGTACGGAAGAAAATTCTGAGTCAGTTTAATCATTCAACCTTTAGATTTCAAAGATTTTAGATCAATAATTACTAAGGTGCATTTTTTGTTTTTATTATAATTAAGACACCGGTCAACAGAGATCCGATAGTATATTGGCGAGAGCGTTGGGCTTCCATGAGTGTCGCCCTGGGTTCAAATCCCAGCCGGAAAGGAAATCTTAAATGCAAATATTTTTTTCTAATTTTATAATTCTTTTTTTTTTATTTTTCCCTTTTGCGAAGTCAGTCAGTCAGTCTGACAGTCAATCAGTCAAGCACTCAGTCATTCAGTCTCAGTCAGTCAGTCCAGTCAGTCAGTCACTCAGTCAGTCAGTTAGTCCTTCAGCCAGTCAGTCAAGCAGTCAGTCATTTAGTCTCAGTCAGTCAGTCATTCAGTCAGTCAGTCAGTCAGGCAGTCAGTCAGTCAGTCAGTCGGTCAGTCCTGTGCAGTCAGTTAGTCACTAAAGCAGTCAGTCAGTCTCAGTCAGTCAGTCAGTCAGTCCAGTCCAGTCTCAGTCAGTCAGTCAGTCAGTCTCGGTTAGTCAGTCAGTCAGTCATTCAGTCAGTCAGTCAGTCAGGCAGTCAGTCAGTCGGTCAGCCTTATTCAGTCAGTCAGTCAGTCAGTCAGTCAGTCAGCCTTATTCAGTCAGTCTGTCAGTCATCCTTATTCAGTCAGTCTGTCAGTCAGTCAGTCGGTCAGTCCTGTCCAGTCAGTTAGTCAGTCAAGCAGTCAGTCAGGTAGTCAAGCAGTCAGTCAGTCAGTGTCAGTCAGTCATTTAGTCATTCAGTCAGTCAGTGAAATAGCCAGTCAGAGAGTCAAGCAGTCAGTCAGTCAGTCTCAGTCAGTCAGTTAGTCAGTCAGTCAGTCAGTCAGTCCAGTCTCAGTCAGTCAGGCAGTTAGTCAGTCAGTGAGTCAGTCAGTCAGTATCAGTCAGTCAGTGAGTCAGTCTGTCAGTCAGGCAGTATCAGTCAGGCAGTAAGACTCCGCTCGACAGAACTCCGATAGCCTAATGGCTAGACCGCTGGTCTTCCAAGCGAGTGGCCTCGGTTCGAGTCCCAGCCGGAGCGAATATCTTCAATGTATATATTTCTTTTCTAATTTGAAAATTCTTTTTTTTTTTTCAATTTCTTTCCTTTGCAATTATTGATTATTTATGTAGGGAAGAAAATTCTGAGTCAGTTTAATTTTTCGACACGAAGATTTCAAAGTGTTTAAATAAACAATTACCAAGGTGCATTTTTTGTTTTTATTATATTTAACTCTCTGGCGGTTTGACATACGAGCGGAATTTCACCTGGAAAAGGTCACCTTGGGAACATGGCTATCTGCTCGAAATGGTCAATACTTTTTATCTTGAAATTCCCTCCCCCTTTCGGAAGGAGATGGACGTGCTGTCAAAGCTCAACCCCTTTCTTTTCAACGCGTGTCGTAGGGAAGAGTGGAACTCCTCCAGACATGCTGGCAAGGTCCGTCCCGCCCATTTCTCCCTTCAACACGTGTAGCAAACGAGTTGAATTCCTTTCAGCCAGTCGTGTTTTACTAATCACAACTTTCTGTAATATTTATGAAGTAATAATCTAGATTTTAAATCTCTGGAATTGCTATCTCCTACTACTGCTCTAAATTACTATTCACATATTTTATTATTGAATTTAACTACTCATAATTCAACATTTATAAAACAATATTTGGAACAAGTTATTTCAATATGAAATAGCTAAATGCATTAAGTTATGACTGTAATGTTTTGCATAACCTGAAATGATACGTAATAATAAAAAGCAATAAAGGAATTCCCTCCCCCCTTCCGCGCAACAGCAATTCGTTGTTTTTCTTTTAACGCTGGGGGAAAAAAGCACTGCAAATTTATACATCTATGCATGCTTTTTACATACTATGTTTGTATATGTATATTTTTTTCTTTATTTGTGCATTTTTATGTTTCGAATCTCGCCATATTTGAGACTAAGTGATCGTAATAGCGGTATACCTAGTCTTGCCTTATTTCCGAAATGTTCAACCAGGACCCCCCCCCCCACCGTGGGTATTTCAAAAGGTACACACCCCGGCTGGTTTTCAGAGTGTTTTAGAAGGTAGTTTATTCTCAATGCTATGGATAAATGATTACTAATTATCAGCCTAAACCAGGAATAATAAATGATACATGACGCAAGCAGATACATTTAAACAATTTATTTTGTAAACGTTAATCTTTTGAAGTTACTTCAGCAAGAAATGAGGAATTGAATTTTGAACAATATTTACTTGTTTATTGCATTGGCTAGGACTTTTTTAGAAAGTCTTTTTTGTTTTAAATCTTTTTGTAAAATTCCTTACAAGCAAATCCGATAGTAATTTTACAGCTCATAAATTACAAATCTGTACCTCAGAGCTAATCTAACGTGATTCACATACGCTACTTTACAGGAGAGAAAAAAATATGTCATGTGAGTGCAATTTTCGAAAATATGTAAAATATCCGATATTTTCAATCAACGCAAACTAATGTCTTCAAAATAGTAAATGATCCTCAAGTCACTCTTTATTTATTATTATAATGTGCAGACTTAAAATTAAGGTTTCTTTAATTATTCATATCTAATATTCCATTTTACATTTTAGTCAATTTTAATAGAGTTAATATAGCGTTAGCTGTTCTACTCATTTGTCTTCTGTTAGCTACTTTTACACAGTTATATGATTCAGAAAAAAAACAATATGCAACAGTCAGGGGCACAGTCATAAGACATTTTCTTTTGTTCCAACCAATGGTTAACATTTAATTAGGTACTTTTAATATGCATTAAAATTGTTACATTACTAATAATTTTATGAATAAAAAAATACATTATTTTGTTATATTAATGTGTAATAATACATCATAAAACTATAGTGCATAACTTTTTAGGTATTTTTAATAATAAATGAGCTATATTACTATGATTAATATAATTTTTATACTGAAAATACCGTAGTTGGAAAAATAAATATCGAAAATATCAAAATATCATGATATTTTCAGAACAAATATCGGATATATATCGGCGAACCCTAGCAGTAATAAACAGAAAATTCAAATTTTTGGACTTACGTCAGTCTGGCTACGAGGTACAGAAATGAAAAATTTATTATTTTAAATAATCCTTCACGGTTAATTATTTTTATATTTTTTTGGTCATCTGTAATGAAACTTATATTTTACCGAGACGTGAAGTAAACTGGCCGGGACACTGGATTTTTGAATGAAAATCGGGACTGTCTAGGATCCCGTTTGAAAATCGGAAAACAAATACTAAATCCAACATTCACTGAATTATGGCGTATTTAACAAAGCTATTATTAAAGAAACACTGACAATCACATGGAATCTAGTATGGGGCGCCTCGATGAGAGGCTCAGAAGGACAGTGTAACCTCCCCAAAAAATTCTCATTTGAAAAATGTGGAAACACTATTGCAACATTGAGATTCTTCTTTCAAATTTTAAAAATTGTTTTTAATGATGCATAATGTTGCTTCTCATTAGATGTTATGTAAGTATGATATAATGTGCATGCTCATGTTTATCATTTGGAAAAAGTAGAACTTCATTCGAAAATTTGAGAATCCACCTCTCCCCCTCCCCCTCTCATTTTATTTCGGAGTGCCCCTGCTAGTAGTTAAGACCTAAGTGACCGAACTAGGTATCAAATCAAAGTTATGAAAACACAATTAAAGCAAAAAATAGTAAACAACGAAATACTTTTAAATTATAGTGGTAAAAAAAAAGTCGCAGCAAAAAAGTTGTTAAAATAATTTTACGAATTTTCATCCCCGTAAAAGGTTTATTAATTAGTATGAAGCATGAATTATGATTTTTCTATAAAAATCAAGGTTTTATAATTATTTTTGCTTAAGTTGTTCCAAGGAATTGAAAGATCATATGACTTGTATCAAGCAATCGCACAGATTAAATAGTGATTTGAGATAAATATCAGGCTTTGGGCAAATTGAGATCAATGAAAATTCTGGATTTGTTGCTTAATAAAGTACAAATAGTTAAGCTCTGCTGAAGTTTTATTTTAATTATAAAGCGGTTTAAACCTTTATTTATTTTTCTCTATTTATTATTATTCCTTTTTTTACATAAAAGAATAGTTATAAATTCTCACTTAACCATTTCCCCATTTCCATCTTCCTACAAAATACTGTAGATCTTAAGCAACTCCATAGAAATTTCCTTTACTAAGAGTCAGGTCCCATTCTTCTGAATTTCTTCCCCCTCTCAATGAAAAAAATTCCGAGGCTCTTTATTTTTTATTGAAAAGAAAAAGCTACAAACGATTCAATTTTTGATTTTTTTTTTTGAAAACTATTCATTTTTATATACTTTTCCATTTTTAATAACAATAAAAAAAAATATTATTGTTCTTTGCTAACAACTGAAGTTTTTTTTTTTTGTATAAATGTTAACACAATAGCTGCCTGGTGTTGTGCAAAATTTTTGCTCTTACTATATATTGTTTATTTAGTTTTTTTTTACTTATACAGAATTGAAATTGTATGCTAAGAGATAAATGTTTGTTTTTCTTTGTGATTAAAATAATTATAAGCTGAAGTATTAGACAGAATTGGTGAATTTAAAATGTTTCTGATATTAATGATTGAAATTTGCGACCAAAACCCAAGGCCAATCAGTTAGAGTAAATAAATTTGAAAAAATATCCCTTTTTTTTTTGTAATGTGTTTTGAGTACAACATCTGCCTAAATGTGCGTAAAACGCGACGTAAGTGCACATAAAAGTTGAAAATTGATCTTTTACGTGTACTCTTTGGTTTTTTTACAGCATTGTGATTTTATAACAGTTAAAGTTCCTAAATTATATGTTAGTAGCGAATAAAGCCGTAGCTATAAATTTATTTCCAAAAGGATACTTAGTTTGTTTTCGTTCAATTTGAAATCTCACGGCTTTTATTTATTAATTTATTTGAAATGTAATTGAATGTCATTGTCGTCGATTAAATTATGTTGCATCCATTTACAGCACAATCATTAATTAAATGTAAATTTTAAGCTTAGAAGAAAGAGAAGTGGATATTTCATTCTTGGAATCAAGTTTTGCTTTTAGCAGATGCTTGCAATAAATAGCAAGGAGATTTGTTTAGAAATCTTTGCGTTGATAAGAAGGATGCACTGAACCTTGAAACCCCAACCTGATGAAAGGGTATTGTTTGCATGTGTGAATACAGAAGGTGGGCCCCTGCGCTCCGGGGTGCCGCTCTCAGGAGAGGGGAAAGGAAACGCAGGATTCTACGCCTTGGACCGTTTGACAACGAAAATTTAGTGTCAGAAAAATACGTGTAAAACGCTAGCGACGTGATCTTGCTACGGCGTGATAAGACGTGCAAAACCGCCGGTAAGTTAAAACTCCCACCGACAGAGCTCCCATAGACTAATGGCTAGAGTGTTAGGCTTCCAAGCGAGTGGCCCTGGGTTCGAGTCCCAGCCTGAACGAAAATCTTCACTGTATACTTTTAGTTTCTAATTTGAAATTTCTTCTTCTTTTTTTTTTAATTTTTCTCTTTTGCGAATATTGATTATTTATGTAGGGAGAAAAATTCTGAGTCAGTTTAATTATTCGACCTGTAAATTTCAAAGTGTTTGAATCAATAATTACCAAGGTGCATTTTTTGTTTTTATTATATTTAAGACTTCCATCGACAGAGCTCCGATAGCCTAATGGCTAGACCGTTGGGTTCCTAGCGCGTGGTACTGGGTTCGAGTCCCGGCCGGAAAGGAAATCTTAAATGCAAATATTTTTTTCTAATTTTATAATTCTTTTTTTTTTATTTTTCCCTTTTGCGAAGTCAGTCAGTCAGTCTGACAGTCAATCAGTCAAGCACTCAGTCATTCAGTCTCAGTCAGTCAGTCAGTCAGGCAGTCCGTCAGTCAGTCAGTCGGTCAGTCCTGTACAGTCAGTTAGTCACTAAAGCAGTCAGTCAGTCTCAGTCAGTCAGTCAGTCAGTCTCGGTCAGTCAGTCAGTCAGTCATTCAGTCAGTCAGTCAGTCAGGCAGTCAGTCATTCAGTCAGTCAGTCAGTCAGGCAGTCAATCAGTTGGTCAGCCTTATTCAGTCAGTCTGTCAGTCAGTCAGTCAGTCAGCCTTATTCAGTCAGTCTGTCAGTCATCCTTATTCAGTCAGTCTGTCAGTCAGTCAGTCGGTCAGTCCTGTCCAGTCAGTTAGTCAGTCAAGCAGTCAGTCAGGTAGTCAAGCAGTCAGTCAGTCAGTGTCAGTCAGTCATTTAGTCATTCAGTCAGTCAGTGAAATAGCCAGTCAGAGAGTCAAGCAGTCAGTCAGTCAGTCTCAGTCAGTCAGTTAGTCAGTCAGTCAGTCAGTCAGTCAGTCAGTCAGTCCAGTCTCAGTCAGTCAGGCAGTTAGTCAGTCAGTCTCGGTCAGTCAGTGAGTCAGTCAGTCAGTATCAGTCAGTCAGTGAGTCAGTCTGTCAGTCAGGCAGTATCAGTCAGGCAGTAAGACTCTGCTCGACAGAACTCCGATAGCCTAATGGCTAGACCGCTGGTCTTCCAAGAGAGTGGCCTGGGTTCGAGTCCCAGCCGGAGCGAATATCTTCAATGTATATATTTCTTTTCTAATTTGAAAATTCTTTTTTTTTCAATTTCTTTCCTTTGCAATTATTGATTATTTATGTAGGGAAGAAAATTCTGAGTCAGTTTAATTTTTCGACACGAAGATTTCAAAGTGTTTAAATAAACAATTACCAAGGTGCATTTTTTGTTTTTATTATATTTAAAACTCCCACCGACAGAGCTCCCATAGACTAATGGCTAGAGTGTTAGGCTTCCAAGCGAGTGGCCCTGGGTTCGAGTCCCAGCCTGAACGAAAATCTTCAATGTATACTTTTAGTTTCTAATTTGAAATTTCTTCTTCTTTTTTTTTTAATTTTTCTCTTTTGCGAATATTGATTATTTATGTAGGGAGAAAAATTCTGAGTCAGTTTAATTATTCGACCTGTAAATTTCAAAGTGTTTGAATCAATAATTACCAAGGTGCATTTTTTGTTTTTATTATATTTAAGACTTCCATCGACAGAGCTCCGATAGCCTAATGGCTAGACCGTTGGGTTCCTAGCGCGTGGTACTGGGTTCGAGTCCCGGCCGGAAAGGAAATCTTAAATGCAAATATTTTTTTCTAATTTTAAAATTCTTTTTTTTTATTTTTCCCTTTTGCGAAGTCAGTCAGTCAGTCTGACAGTCAATCAGTCAAGCACTCAGTCATTCAGTCTCAGTCAGTCAGTCCAGTCAGTCAGTCACTCAGTCAGTCAGTTAGTCCTTCAGCCAGTCAGTCAAGCAGTCAGTCAGTTAGTCCTTCAGCCAGTCAGTCAAGCAGTCAGTCATTTAGTCTCAGTCAGTCAGTCATTCAGTCAGTCAGTCAGTCAGGCAGTCAGTCAGTCAGTCAGTCGGTCAGTCCTGTGCAGTCAGTTAGTCACTAAAGCAGTCAGTCAGTCTCAGTCAGTCAGTCAGTCAGTCAGTCCAGTCCAGTCTCAGTCAGTCAGTCAGTCAGTCTCGGTCAGTCAGTCAGTCTGTCATTCAGTCAGTCAGTCAGTCAGTCTGTCATTCAGTCAGTCAGTCAGTCAGGCAGTCAGTCAGTCGGTCAGCCTTATTCAGTCAGTCTGTCAGTCAGTCAGTCAGTCAGCCTTATTCAGTCAGTCTGTCAGTCATCCTTATTCAGTCAGTCTGTCAGTCAGTCGGTCGGCCAGTCCTGTCCAGTCAGTTAGTCAGTCAAGCAGTCAGTCAGGTAGTCAAGCAGTCAGTCAGTCAGTGTCAGTCAGTCATTTAGTCATTCAGTCAGTCAGTGAAATAGCCAGTCAGAGAGTCAAGCAGTCAGTCAGTCAGTCTCAGTCAGTCAGTCAGTCAGTCAGTCAGTCAGTCAGTCAGTCCAGTCTCAGTCAGTCAGGCAGTTAGTCAGTCAGTCTCGGTCAGTCAGTGAGTCAGTCAGTCAGTATCAGTCAGTCAGTGAGTCAGTCTGTCAGTCAGGCAGTATCAGTCAGGCAGTAAGACTCCGCTCGACAGAACTCCGATAGCCTAATGGCTAGACCGCTGGTCTTCCAAGCGAGTGGCCTGGGTTCGAGTCCCAGCCGGAGCGAATATCTTCAATGTATATATTTCTTTTCTAATTTGAAAATTCTTTTTTTTTTCAATTTCTTTCCTTTGCAATTATTGATTATGTATGTAGGGAAGAAAATTCTGAGTCAGTTTAATTTTTCGACACGAAGATTTCAAAGTGTTTAAATAAACAATTACCAAGGTGCATTTTTTGTTTTTATTATATTTAAAACTCCCACCGACAGAGCTCCCATAGACTAATGGCTAGAGTGTTAGGCTTCCAAGCGAGTGGCCCTGGGTTCGAGTCCCAGCCTGAACGAAAATATTCAATGTATACTTTTAGTTTCTAATTTGAAATTTCTTCTTCTTTTTTTTTTTTAATTTTTCTCTTTTGCGAATATTGATTATTTATGTAGGGAGAAAAATTCTGAGTCAGTTTAATTATTCGACCTGTAAATTTCAAAGTGTTTGAATCAATAATTACCAAGGTGCATTTTTTGTTTTTATTATATTTAAGACTTCCATCGAAAGAGCTCCGATAGCTTAATGGCTAGACCGTTGGGTTCCAAGCGCGTGGTACTGGGTTCGAGTCCCGGCCGGAACGAAAATCTTCCACGTATATATTTCTCTTCTAATTTGAAGATTCTTTTTTTTTCAATTTCTTTCTTTTGCAAATATGGATTATTTATGTACGGAAGAAAATTCTGAGTCAGTTTAATCATTCGACATTTAGATTTCAAAGATTTTAGATCAATAATTACTAAGGTGCATTTTTTGTTTTTATTATAATTAAGACACCGATCAACAGAGATCCGATAGTATATTTGCGAGAGCGTTGGGCTTCCATGAGTGTCGCCCTGGGTTCAAATCCCAGCCGGAATGGAAATCTTAAATGCAAATATTTTTTTCTAATTTTATAATTCTTTTTTTTTTATTTTTCCCTTTTGCGAAGTCAGTCAGTCAGTCTGACAGTCAATCAGTCAAGCACTCAGTCATTCAGTCTCAGTCAGTCAGTCACTCAGTCAGTCAGTTAGTCCTTCAGCCAGTCAGTCAAGCAGTCAGTCATTTAGTCTCAGTTAGTCAGTCATTCAGTCAGTCAGTCAGTCAGGCAGTCAGTCAGTCAGTCAGTCGGTCAGTCCTGTGCAGTCAGTTAGTCACTAAAGCAGTCAGTCAGTCTCAGTCAGTCAGTCAGTCAGTCAGTCCAGTCCAGTCTCAGTCAGTCAGTCTCGGTCAGTCAGTCAGTCAGTCAATCAGTCAGTCAGTCAGTCAGGCAGTCAGTCAGTCGGTCAGCCTTATTCAGTCAGTCTGTCAGTCAGTCAGTCAGTCAGCCTTATTCAGTCAGTCTGTCAGTCATCCTTATTCAGTCAGTCTGTCAGTCAGTCAGTCGGTCAGTCCTGTCCAGTCAGTTAGTCAGTCAAGCAGTCAGTCAGGTAGTCAAGCAGTCAGTCAGTCAGTGTCAGTCAGTCATTTAGTCATTCAGTCAGTCAGTGAAATAGCCAGTCAGAGAGTCAAGCAGTCAGTCAGTCAGTCTCAGTCAGTCAGTTAGTCAGTCAGTCAGTCAGTCAGTCAGTCCAGTCTCAGTCAGTCAGGCAGTTAGTCAGTCAGTCTCGGTCAGTCAGTGAGTCAGTCAGTCAGTATCAGTGAGTCAGTCTGTCAGTCAGGCAGTATCAGTCAGGCAGTAAGACTCCGCTCGACAGAACTCCGATAGCCTAATGGCTAGACCGCTGGTCTTCCAAGCGAGTGGCCATGGGTTCGAGTCCCAGCCGGAGCGAATATCTTCAATGTATATATTTCTTTTCTAATTTGAAAATTCTTTTTTTTTTCAATTTCTTTCCTTTGCAATTATTGATTATTTATGTAGGGAAGAAAATTCTGAGTCAGTTTAATTTTTCGACACGAAGATTTCAAAGTGTTTAAATAAACAATTACCAAGGTGCATTTTTTGTTTTTATTATATTTAAAACTCCCACCGACAGAGCTCCCATAGACTAATGGCTAGAGTGTTAGGCTTCCAAGCGAGTGGCCTTGGTTTCGAGTCCCAGCCTGAACGAAAATCTTCAATGTATACTTTTAGTTTCTAATTTGAAATTTCTTCTTCTTTTTTTTTTAATTTTTCTCTTTTGCGAATATTGATTATTTATGTAGGGAGAAAAATTCTGAGTCAGTTTAATTATTCGACCTGTAAATTTCAAAGTGTTTGAATCAATAATTACCAAGGTGCATTTTTTGTTTTTATTATATTTAAGACTTCCATCGACAGAGCTCCGATAGCCTAATGGCTAGACCGTTGGGTTCCTAGCGCGTGGTACTGGGTTCGAGTCCCGGCCGGAAAGGAAATGTTAAATGCAAATATTTTTTTCTAATTTTATAATTCTTTTTTTTTATTTTTCCCTTTTGCGAAGTCAGTCAGTCAGTCTGACAGTCAATCAGTCAAGCACTCAGTCATTCAGTCTCAGTCAGTCAGTCCAGTCAGTCAGTCACTCAGTCAGTCAGTTAGTCCTTCAGCCAGTCAGTCAAGCAGTCAGTCATTTAGTCTCAGTCAGTCAGTCATTCAGTCAGTCAGTCAGTCAGGCAGTCAGTCAGTCAGTCAGTCGGTCAGTCCTGTGCAGACAGTTAGTCACTAAAGCAGTCAGTCAGTCTCAGTCAGTCGGTAAGTCAGTCAGTCCAGTCCAGTCTCAGTCAGTCAGTCAGTCAGTCTCGGTCAGTCAGTCAGTCAGTCATTCAGTCAGTCAGTCAGTCAGGCAGTCAGTCAGTCGGTCAGCCTTATTCAGTCAGTCTGTCAGTCAGTCAGTCAGCCTTTCTCAGTCAGTCTGTCAGTCATCCTTATTCAGTCAGTCTGTCAGTCAGTCAGTCGGTCAGTCCTGTCCAGTCAGTTAGTCAGTCAAGCAGTCAGTCAGGTAGTCAAGCAGTCAGTCAGTCAGTGTCAGTCAGTCATTTAGTCATTCAGTCAGTCAGTGAAATAGCCAGTCAGAGAGTCAAGCAGTCAGTCAGTCAGTCTCAGTCAGTCAGTTAGTCAGTCAGTCAGTCAGTCTCAGTCAGTCAGTTAGTCAGTCAGTCAGTCAGTCAGTCAGTCAGTCCAGTCTCAGTCAGTCAGGCAGTTAGTCAGTCAGTCTCGGTCAGTCAGTGAGTCAGTGAGTCAGTATCAGTCAGTCAGTGAGTCAGTCTGTCAGTCAGGCAGTATCAGTCAGGCAGTAAGACTCCGCTCGACAGAACTCCGATAGCCTAATGGCTAGACCGCTGGTCTTCCAAGCGAGTGGCATGGGTTCGAGTCCCAGCCGGAGCGAATATCTTCAATGTATATATTTCTTTTCTAATTTGAAAATTCTTTTTTTTTTTCAATTTCTTTCCTTTGCAATTATTGATTATTTATGTAGGGAAGAAAATTCTGAGTCAGTTTAATTTTTCGACACGAAGATTTCAAAGTGTTTAAATAAACAATTACCAAGGTGCATTTTTTGTTTTTATTATATTTAAAACTCCCACCGACAGAGCTCCCATAGACTAATGGCTAGAGTGTTAGGCTTCCAATCGAGTGGCCCTGGGTTCGAGTCCCAGCCTGAACGAAAAGATTCAATGTATACTTTTAGTTTCTAATTTGAAATTTCTTCTTCTTTTTTTTTAATTTTTCTCTTTTGCGAATATTGATTATTTATGTAGGGAGAAAAATTCTGAGTCAGTTTAATTATTCGACCTGTAAATTTCAAAGTGTTTGAATCAATAATTACCAAGGTGCATTTTTTGTTTTTATTATATTTAAGACTTCCATCGACAGAGCTCCGATAGCCTAATGGCTAGACCGTTGGGTTCCAAGCGCGTGGTACTGGATTCGAGTCCCGGCCGGAACGAAAATCTTCCATGTATATATTTCTCTTCTAATTTGAAGATTCTTTTTTTTTTTTGAATTTCTTTCTTTTGCAAATTTGGATTATTTATGTACGGAAGAAAATTCTGAGTCAGTTTAATCATTCAACCTTTAGATTTCAAAGATTTTAGATCAATAATTACTAAGGTGCATTTTTTGTTTTTATTATAATTAAGACACCGATCAACAGAGATCCGATAGTATATTGGCGAGAGCGTTGGGCTTCCATGAGTGTCGCCCTGGGTTCAAATCCCAGCCGGAAAGGAAATCTTAAATGCAAATATTTTTTTCTAATTTTATAATTCTTTTTTTTTTATTTTTCCCTTTTGCGAAGTCAGTCAGTCAGTCTGACAGTCAATCAGTCAAGCACTCAGTCATTCAGTCTCAGTCAGTCAGTCCAGTCAGTCAGTCAGTCCAGTCAGTCAGTTAGTCCTTCAGCCAGTCAGTCAAGCAGTCAGTCATTTAGTCTCAGTCAGTCAGTCATTCAGTCAGTCAGTCAGTCAGGCAGTCAGTCAGTCAGTCAGTCGGTCAGTCCTGTGCAGTCAGTTAGTCACTAAAGCAGTCAGTCAGTCTCAGTCAGTCAGTCAGTCAGTCAGTCCAGTCCAGTCTCAGTCAGTCAGTCAGTCAGTCTCGGTTAGTCAGTCAGTCAGTCATTCAGTCAGTCAGTCAGTCAGGCAGTCAGTCAGTCGGTCAGCCTTATTCAGTCAGTCTGTCAGTCAGTCAGTCAGTCAGCCTTATTCAGTCAGTCTGTCAGTCATCCTTATTCAGTCAGTCTGTCAGTCAGTCAGTCGGTCAGTCCTGTCCAGTCAGTTAGTCAGTCAAGCAGTCAGTCAGGTAGTCAAGCAGTCAGTCAGTCAGTGTCAGTCAGTCATTTAGTCATTCAGTCAGTCAGTGAAATAGCCAGTCAGAGAGTCAAGCAGTCAGTCAGTCAGTCTCAGTCAGTCAGTTAGTCAGTCAGTCAGTCAGTCAGTCCAGTCTCAGTCAGTCAGGCAGTTAGTCAGTCAGTGAGTCAGTCAGTCAGTATCAGTCAGTCAGTGAGTCAGTCTGTCAGTCAGGCAGTATCAGTCAGGCAGTAAGACTCCGCTCGACAGAACTCCGATAGCCTAATGGCTAGACCGCTGGTCTTCCAAGCGAGTGGCCTCGGTTCGAGTCCCAGCCGGAGCGAATATCTTCAATGTATATATTTCTTTTCTAATTTGAAAATTCTTTTTTTTTTTTCAATTTCTTTCCTTTGCAATTATTGATTATTTATGTAGGGAAGAAAATTCTGAGTCAGTTTAATTTTTCGACACGAAGATTTCAAAGTGTTTAAATAAACAATTACCAAGGTGCATTTTTTGTTTTTATTATATTTAACTCTCTGGCGGTTTGACATACGAGCGGAATTTCACCTGGAAAAGGTCACCTTGGGAACATGGCTATCTGCTCGAAATGGTCAATACTTTTTATCTTGAAATTCCCTCCCCCTTTCGGAAGGAGATGGACGTGCTGTCAAAGCTCAACCCCTTTCTTTTCAACGCGTGTCGTAGGGAAGAGTGGAACTCCTCCAGACATGCTGGCAAGGTCCGTCCCGCCCATTTCTCCCTTCAACACGTGTAGCAAACGAGTTGAATTCCTTTCAGCCAGTCGTGTTTTACTAATCACAACTTTCTGTAATATTTATGAAGTAATAATCTAGATTTTAAATCTCTGGAATTGCTATCTCCTACTACTGCTCTAAATTACTATTCACATATTTTATTATTGAATTTAACTACTCATAATTCAACATTTATAAAACAATATTTGGAACAAGTTATTTCAATATGAAATAGCTAAATGCATTAAGTTATGACTGTAATGTTTTGCATAACCTGAAATGATACGTAATAATAAAAAGCAATAAAGGAATTCCCTCCCCCCTTCCGCGCAACAGCAATTCGTTGTTTTTCTTTTAACGCTGGGGGAAAAAAGCACTGCAAATTTATACATCTATGCATGCTTTTTACATACTATGTTTGTATATGTATATTTTTTTCTTTATTTGTGCATTTTTATGTTTCGAATCTCGCCATATTTGAGACTAAGTGATCGTAATAGCGGTATACCTAGTCTTGCCTTATTTCCGAAATGTTCAACCAGGACCCCCCCCCCCCCACCGTGGGTATTTCAAAAGGTACACACCCCGGCTGGTTTTCAGAGTGTTTTAGAAGGTAGTTTATTCTCAATGCTATGGATAAATGATTACTAATTATCAGCCTAAACCAGGAATAATAAATGATACATGACGCAAGCAGATACATTTAAACAATTTATTTTGTAAACGTTAATCTTTTGAAGTTACTTCAGCAAGAAATGAGGAATTGAATTTTGAACAATATTTACTTGTTTATTGCATTGGCTAGGACTTTTTTAGAAAGTCTTTTTTGTTTTAAATCTTTTTGTAAAATTCCTTACAAGCAAATCCGATAGTAATTTTACAGCTCATAAATTACAAATCTGTACCTCAGAGCTAATCTAACGTGATTCACATACGCTACTTTACAGGAGAGAAAAAAATATGTCATGTGAGTGCAATTTTCGAAAATATGTAAAATATCCGATATTTTCAATCAACGCAAACTAATGTCTTCAAAATAGTAAATGATCCTCAAGTCACTCTTTATTTATTATTATAATGTGCAGACTTAAAATTAAGGTTTCTTTAATTATTCATATCTAATATTCCATTTTACATTTTAGTCAATTTTAATAGAGTTAATATAGCGTTAGCTGTTCTACTCATTTGTCTTCTGTTAGCTACTTTTACACAGTTATATGATTCAGAAAAAAAACAATATGCAACAGTCAGGGGCACAGTCATAAGACATTTTCTTTTGTTCCAACCAATGGTTAACATTTAATTAGGTACTTTTAATATGCATTAAAATTGTTACATTACTAATAATTTTATGAATAAAAAAATACATTATTTTGTTATATTAATGTGTAATAATACATCATAAAACTATAGTGCATAACTTTTTAGGTATTTTTAATAATAAATGAGCTATATTACTATGATTAATATAATTTTTATACTGAAAATACCGTAGTTGGAAAAATAAATATCGAAAATATCAAAATATCATGATATTTTCAGAACAAATATCGGATATATATCGGCGAACCCTAGCAGTAATAAACAGAAAATTCAAATTTTTGGACTTACGTCAGTCTGGCTACGAGGTACAGAAATGAAAAATTTATTATTTTAAATAATCCTTCACGGTTAATTATTTTTATATTTTTTTGGTCATCTGTAATGAAACTTATATTTTACCGAGACGTGAAGTAAACTGGCCGGGACACTGGATTTTTGAATGAAAATCGGGACTGTCTAGGATCCCGTTTGAAAATCGGAAAACAAATACTAAATCCAACATTCACTGAATTATGGCGTATTTAACAAAGCTATTATTAAAGAAACACTGACAATCACATGGAATCTAGTATGGGGCGCCTCGATGAGAGGCTCAGAAGGACAGTGTAACCTCCCCAAAAAATTCTCATTTGAAAAATGTGGAAACACTATTGCAACATTGAGATTCTTCTTTCAAATTTTAAAAATTGTTTTTAATGATGCATAATGTTGCTTCTCATTAGATGTTATGTAAGTATGATATAATGTGCATGCTCATGTTTATCATTTGGAAAAAGTAGAACTTCATTCGAAAATTTGAGAATCCACCTCTCCCCCTCCCCCTCTCATTTTATTTCGGAGTGCCCCTGCTAGTAGTTAAGACCTAAGTGACCGAACTAGGTATCAAATCAAAGTTATGAAAACACAATTAAAGCAAAAAATAGTAAACAACGAAATACTTTTAAATTATAGTGGTAAAAAAAAAGTCGCAGCAAAAAAGTTGTTAAAATAATTTTACGAATTTTCATCCCCGTAAAAGGTTTATTAATTAGTATGAAGCATGAATTATGATTTTTCTATAAAAATCAAGGTTTTATAATTATTTTTGCTTAAGTTGTTCCAAGGAATTGAAAGATCATATGACTTGTATCAAGCAATCGCACAGATTAAATAGTGATTTGAGATAAATATCAGGCTTTGGGCAAATTGAGATCAATGAAAATTCTGGATTTGTTGCTTAATAAAGTACAAATAGTTAAGCTCTGCTGAAGTTTTATTTTAATTATAAAGCGGTTTAAACCTTTATTTATTTTTCTCTATTTATTATTATTCCTTTTTTTACATAAAAGAATAGTTATAAATTCTCACTTAACCATTTCCCCATTTCCATCTTCCTACAAAATACTGTAGATCTTAAGCAACTCCATAGAAATTTCCTTTACTAAGAGTCAGGTCCCATTCTTCTGAATTTCTTCCCCCTCTCAATGAAAAAAATTCCGAGGCTCTTTATTTTTTATTGAAAAGAAAAAGCTACAAACGATTCAATTTTTGATTTTTTTTTTTGAAAACTATTCATTTTTATATACTTTTCCATTTTTAATAACAATAAAAAAAAATATTATTGTTCTTTGCTAACAACTGAAGTTTTTTTTTTTTTTGTATAAATGTTAACACAATAGCTGCCTGGTGTTGTGCAAAATTTTTGCTCTTACTATATATTGTTTATTTAGTTTTTTTTTACTTATACAGAATTGAAATTGTATGCTAAGAGATAAATGTTTGTTTTTCTTTGTGATTAAAATAATTATAAGCTGAAGTATTAGACAGAATTGGTGAATTTAAAATGTTTCTGATATTAATGATTGAAATTTGCGACCAAAACCCAAGGCCAATCAGTTAGAGTAAATAAATTTGAAAAAATATCCCTTTTTTTTTTGTAATGTGTTTTGAGTACAACATCTGCCTAAATGTGCGTAAAACGCGACGTAAGTGCACATAAAAGTTGAAAATTGATCTTTTACGTGTACTCTTTGGTTTTTTTACAGCATTGTGATTTTATAACAGTTAAAGTTCCTAAATTATATGTTAGTAGCGAATAAAGCCGTAGCTATAAATTTATTTCCAAAAGGATACTTAGTTTGTTTTCGTTCAATTTGAAATCTCACGGCTTTTATTTATTAATTTATTTGAAATGTAATTGAATGTCATTGTCGTCGATTAAATTATGTTGCATCCATTTACAGCACAATCATTAATTAAATGTAAATTTTAAGCTTAGAAGAAAGAGAAGTGGATATTTCATTCTTGGAATCAAGTTTTGCTTTTAGCAGATGCTTGCAATAAATAGCAAGGAGATTTGTTTAGAAATCTTTGCGTTGATAAGAAGGATGCACTGAACCTTGAAACCCCAACCTGATGAAAGGGTATTGTTTGCATGTGTGAATACAGAAGGTGGGCCCCTGCGCTCCGGGGTGCCGCTCTCAGGAGAGGGGAAAGGAAACGCAGGATTCTACGCCTTGGACCGTTTGACAACGAAAATTTAGTGTCAGAAAAATACGTGTAAAACGCTAGCGACGTGATCTTGCTACGGCGTGATAAGACGTGCAAAACCGCCGGTAAGTTAAAACTCCCACCGACAGAGCTCCCATAGACTAATGGCTAGAGTGTTAGGCTTCCAAGCGAGTGGCCCTGGGTTCGAGTCCCAGCCTGAACGAAAATCTTCAATGTATACTTTTAGTTTCTAATTTGAAATTTCTTCTTCTTTTTTTTTTTAATTTTTCTCTTTTGCGAATATTGATTATTTATGTAGGGAGAAAAATTCTGAGTCAGTTTAATTATTCGACCTGTAAATTTCAAAGTGTTTGAATCAATAATTACCAAGGTGCATTTTTTGTTTTTATTATATTTAAGACTTCCATCGACAGAGCTCCGATAGCCTAATGGCTAGACCGTTGGGTTCCTAGCGCGTGGTACTGGGTTCGAGTCCCGGCCGGAAAGGAAATCTTAAATGCAAATATTTTTTTCTAATTTTATAATTCTTTTTTTTTTATTTTTCCCTTTTGCGAAGTCAGTCAGTCAGTCTGACAGTCAATCAGTCAAGCACTCAGTCATTCAGTCTCAGTCAGTCAGTCCAGTCAGTCAGTCACTCAGTCAGTCAGTTAGTCCTTCAGCCAGTCAGTCAAGCAGTCAGTCATTTAGTCTCAGTCAGTCAGTCATTCAGTCAGTCAGTCAGTCAGGCAGTCAGTCAGTCAGTCAGTCAGTCCAGTCCAGTCTCAGTCAGTCAGTCAGTCAGTCTCGGTCAGTCAGTCAGTCAGTCATTCAGTCAGTCAGTCAGGCAGTCAGTCAGTCGGTCAGCCTTATTCAGTCAGTCTGTCAGTCAGTCAGTCAGTCAGCCTTATTCAGTCAGTCTGTCAGTCATCCTTATTCAGTCAGTCTGTCAGTCAGTCAGTCGGTCAGTCCTGTCCAGTCAGTTAGTCAGTCAAGCAGTCAGTCAGGTAGTCAAGCAGTCAGTCAGTCAGTGTCAGTCAGTCATTTAGTCATTCAGTCAGTCAGTGAAATAGCCAGTCAGAGAGTCAAGCAGTCAGTCAGTCAGTCTCAGTCAGTCTCAGTCAGTCAGTTAGTCAGTCAGTCAGTCAGTCAGTCAGTCAGTCCAGTCTCAGTCAGTCAGGCAGTTAGTCAGTCAGTCTCGGTCAGTCAGTGAGTCAGTCAGTCAGTATCAGTCAGTCAGTGAGTCAGTCTGTCAGTCAGGCAGTATCAGTCAGGCAGTAAGACTCCGCTCGACAGAACTCCGATAGCCTAATGGCTAGACCGCTGGTCTTCCAAGCGAGTGGCCTGGGTTCGAGTCCCAGCCGGAGCGAATATCTTCAATGTATATATTTCTTTTCTAATTTGAAAATTCTTTTTTTTTTCAATTTTTTTCCTTTGCAATTATTGATTATTTATGTAGGGAAGAAAATTCTGAGTCAGTTTAATTTTTCGACACGAAGATTTCAAAGTGTTCAAATAAACAATTACCAAGGTGCATTTTTTGTTTTTATTATATTTAAAACTCCCACCGACAGAGCTCCCATAGACTAATGGCTAGAGTGTTAGGCTTCCAAGCGAGTGGACCTGGGTTCGAGTCCCAGCCTGAACGAAAATCTTCAATGTATACTTTTATTTTCTAATTTGAAATTTCTTCTTTTTTTTTAAATTTTTCTCTTTTGCGAATATTGATTATTTATGTAGGGAGAAAAATTCTGAGTCAGTTTAATTATTCGACCTGTAAATTTCAAAGTGTTTGAATCAATAATTACCAAGGTGCATTTTTTGTTTTTATTATATTTAAGACTTCCATCGACAGAGCTCCGATAGCCTAATGGCTAGATCGTTGGGTTCCTAGCGCGTGGTACTGGGTTCGAGTCCCGGCCGGAAAGGAAATCTTAAATGCAAATATTTTTTTCTAATTTTATAATTCTTTTTTTTTTATTTTTCCCTTTTGCGAAGTCAGTCAGTCAGTCTGACAGTCAATCAGTCAAGCACTCAGTCATTCAGTCTCAGTCAGTCAGTCCAGTCAGTCAGTCACTCAGTCAGTCAGTTAGTCCTTCAGCCAGTCAGTCAAGCAGTCAGTCATTTAATCTCAGTCAGTCAGTCATTCAGTCAGTCAGTCAGTCAGGCAGTCAGTCAGTCAGTCAGTCGGTCAGTCCTGTGCAGTCAGTTAGTCACTAAAGCAGTCAGTCAGTCTCAGTCAGTCAGTCAGTCAGTCAGTCCAGTCCAGTCTCAGTCAGTCAGTCAGTCAGTCTCGGTCAGTCAGTCAGTCAGTCATTCAGTCAGTCAGTCGGTCAGCCTTATTCAGTCAGTCTGTCAGTCAGTCAGTCAGTCAGCCTTATTCAGTCAGTCTGTCAGTCATCCTTATTCAGTCAGTCTGTCAGTCAGTCAGTCGGTCAGTCCTGTCCAGTCAGTTAGTCAGTCAAGCAGTCAGTCAGGTAGTCAAGCAGTCAGTCAGTCAGTGTCAGTCAGTCATTTAGTCATTCAGTCAGTCAGTGAAATAGCCAGTCAGAGAGTCAAGTAGTCAGTCAGTCAGTCTCAGTCAGTCAGTTAGTCAGTCAGTCAGTCAGTCAGTCAGTCAGTCCAGTCTCAGTCAGTCAGGCAGTTAGTCAGTCAGTCTCGTTCAGTCAGTGAATCAGTCAGTCAGTATCAGTCAGTCAGTGAGTCAGTCTGTCAGTCAGGCAGTATCAGTCAGGCAGTAAGACTCCGCTCGACAGAACTCCGATAGCCTAATGGCTAGACCGCTGGTCTTCCAAGCGAGTGGCCTGGGTTCGAGTCCCAGCCGGAGCGAATATCTTCAATGTATATATTTCTTTTCTAATTTGAAAATTCTTTTTTTTTCAATTTCTTTCCTTTGCAATTATTGATTATTTATGTAGGGAAGAAAATTCTGAGTCAGTTTAATTTTTCGACACGAAGATTTCAAAGTGTTCAAATAAACAATTACCAAGGTGCATTTTTTGTTTTTATTATATTTAAAACTCCCACCGACAGAGCTCCCATAGACTAATGGCTAGAGTGTTAGGCTTCCAAGCGAACGGCCCTGGGTTCGAGCCCCAGCTTGAACGAAAATCTTCAATGTATACTTTTAGTTTCTAATTTGAAATTTCCTCTTCTTTTTTTTTTTAATTTTTCTCTTTTGCGAATATTGATTATTTATGTAGGGAGAAAAATTCTGAGTCAGTTTAATTATTCGACCTGTAAATTTCAAAGTGTTTGAATCAATAATTACCAAGGTGCATTTTTTGTTTTTATTATATTTAAGACTTCCATCGACAGAGCTCCGATAGCCTAATGGCTAGACCGTTGGGTTCCTAGCGCGTGGTACTGGGTTCGAGTCCCGGCCGGAAAGGAAATCTTAAATGCAAATATTTTTTTCTAATTTTATAATTCTTTTTTTTTTATTTTTCCCTTTTGCGAAGTCAGTCAGTCAGTCTGACAGTCAATCAGTCAAGCACTCAGTCATTCAGTCTCAGTCAGTCAGTCCAGTCAGTCAGTCACTCAGTCAGTCAGTTAGTCCTTCAGCCAGTCAGTCAAGCAGTCAGTCATTTAGTCTCAGTCAGTCAGTCAGTCAGTCAGTCAGTCGGTCAGTCCTGTGCAGTCAGTTAGTCACTAAAGCAGTCAGTCAGTCTCAGTCAGTCAGTCAGTCAGTCAGTCCAGTCCAGTCTCAGTCAGTCAGTCAGTCAGTCTCGGTCAGTCAGTCAGTCAGTCATTCAGTCAGTCAGTCAGTCAGGCAGTCAGTCAGTCGGTCAGCCTTATTCAGTCAGTCTGTCAGTCAGTCAGTCAGTCAGCCTTATTCAGTCAGTCTGTCAGTCAGTCAGTCGGTCAGTCCTGTCCAGTCAGTTAGTCAGTCAAGCAGTCAGTCAGGTAGTCAAGCAGTCAGGCAGTCAGTGTCAGTCAGTCATTTAGTCATTCAGTCAGTCAGTGAAATAGCCAGTCAGAGAGTCAAGCAGTCAGTCAGTCAGTCTCAGTCAGTCAGTTAGTCAGTCAGTCAGTCAGTCAGTCCAGTCTCAGTCAGTCAGGCAGTTAGTCAGTCAGTCTCGGTCAGTCAGTGAGTCAGTCAGTCAGTATCAGTCAGTCAGTGAGTCAGTCTGTCAGTCAGGCAGTATCAGTCAGGCAGTAAGACTCCGCTCGACAGAACTCCGATAGCCTAATGGCTAGACCGCTGGTCTTCCAAGCGAGTGGCCTGGGTTCGAGTCCCAGCCGGAGCGAATATCTTCAATGTATATATTTCTTTTCTAATTTGAAAATTCTTTTTTTTTCAATTTCTTTCCTTTGCAATTATTGATTATTTATGTAGGGAAGAAAATTCTGAGTCAGTTTAATTTTTCGACACAAAGATTTCAAAGTGTTTAAATAAACAATTACCAAGGTGCATTTTTTGTTTTTATTATATTTAAAACTCCCACCGACAGAGCTCCCATAGACTAATGGCTAGAGTGTTAGGCTTCCAAGCGAGTGGCCCTGGGTTCGAGTCCCAGCCTGAACGAAAATCTGCAATGTATACTTTTAGTTTCTAATTTGAAATTTCTTCTTCTTTTTTTTTAATTTTTCTCTTTTGCGAATATTGATTATTTATGTAGGGAGAAAAATTCTGAGTCAGTTTAATTATTCGACCTGTAAATTTCAAAGTGTTTGAATCAATAATTACCAAGGTGCTTTTTTTGTTTTTATTATATTTAAGACTTCCATCGACAGAGCTCCGATAGCCTAATGGCTAGACCGTTGGGTTCCAAGCGCGTGGTACTGGGTTCGAGTCCCGGCCGGAACGAAAATCTTCCATGTATATATTTCTCTTCTAATTTGAAGATTCTTTTTTTTTTCAATTTCTTTCTTTTGCAAATATGGATTATTTATGTACGGAAGAAAATTCTGAGTCAGTTTAATCATTCGACCTTTAGATTTCAAAGATTTTAGATCAATAATTACTAAGGTGCATTTTTTGTTTTTATTATAATTAAGACACCGATCAACAGAGATCCGATAGTATATTGGCGAGAGCGTTGGGCTTCCATGAGTGTCGCCCTGGGTTCAAATCCCAGCCGGAAAGGAATTCTTAAATGCAAATATTTTCTTCTAATTTTATAATTCTTTTTTTTTTATTTTTCCCTTTTGCGAAGTCAGTCAGTCAGTCTGACAGTCAATCAGTCAAGCACTCAGTCATTCAGTCTCAGTCAGTCAGTCCAGTCAGTCAGTCACTCAGTCAGTCAGTTAGTCCTTCAGCCAGTCAGTCAAGCAGTCAGTCATTTAGTCTCAGTCAGTCAGTCATTCAGTCAGTCAGTCAGTCAGGCAGTCAGTCAGTCAGTCAGTCGGTCAGTCCTGTGCAGTCAGTTAGTCACTAAAGCAGTCAGTCAGTCTCAGTCAGTCAGTCAGTCAGTCAGTCCAGTCCAGTCTCAGTCAGTCAGTCAGTCAGTCTCGGTCAGTCAGTCAGTCAGTCATTCAGTCAGTCAGTCGGTCAGCCTTATTCAGTCAGTCTGTCAGTCAGTCAGTCAGTCAGCCTTATTCAGTCAGTCTGTCAGTCATCCTTATTCAGTCAGTCTGTCAGTCAGTCAGTCGGTCAGTCCTGTCCAGTCAGTTAGTCAGTCAAGCAGTCAGTCAGGTAGTCAAGCAGTCAGTCAGTCAGTGTCAGTCAGTCATTTAGTCATTCAGTCAGTCAGTGAAATAGCCAGTCAGAGAGTCAAGTAGTCAGTCAGTCAGTCTCAGTCAGTCAGTTAGTCAGTCAGTCAGTCAGTCAGTCAGTCAGTCCAGTCTCAGTCAGTCAGGCAGTTAGTCAGTCAGTCTCGTTCAGTCAGTGAATCAGTCAGTCAGTATCAGTCAGTCAGTGAGTCAGTCTGTCAGTCAGGCAGTATCAGTCAGGCAGTAAGACTCCGCTCGACAGAACTCCGATAGCCTAATGGCTAGACCGCTGGTCTTCCAAGCGAGTGGCCTGGGTTCGAGTCCCAGCCGGAGCGAATATCTTCAATGTATATATTTCTTTTCTAATTTGAAAATTCTTTTTTTTTCAATTTCTTTCCTTTGCAATTATTGATTATTTATGTAGGGAAGAAAATTCTGAGTCAGTTTAATTTTTCGACACGAAGATTTCAAAGTGTTCAAATAAACAATTACCAAGGTGCATTTTTTGTTTTTATTATATTTAAAACTCCCACCGACAGAGCTCCCATAGACTAATGGCTAGAGTGTTAGGCTTCCAAGCGAACGGCCCTGGGTTCGAGCCCCAGCTTGAACGAAAATCTTCAATGTATACTTTTAGTTTCTAATTTGAAATTTCCTCTTCTTTTTTTTTTTAATTTTTCTCTTTTGCGAATATTGATTATTTATGTAGGGAGAAAAATTCTGAGTCAGTTTAATTATTCGACCTGTAAATTTCAAAGTGTTTGAATCAATAATTACCAAGGTGCATTTTTTGTTTTTATTATATTTAAGACTTCCATCGACAGAGCTCCGATAGCCTAATGGCTAGACCGTTGGGTTCCTAGCGCGTGGTACTGGGTTCGAGTCCCGGCCGGAAAGGAAATCTTAAATGCAAATATTTTTTTCTAATTTTATAATTCTTTTTTTTTTATTTTTCCCTTTTGCGAAGTCAGTCAGTCAGTCTGACAGTCAATCAGTCAAGCACTCAGTCATTCAGTCTCAGTCAGTCAGTCCAGTCAGTCAGTCACTCAGTCAGTCAGTTAGTCCTTCAGCCAGTCAGTCAAGCAGTCAGTCATTTAGTCTCAGTCAGTCAGTCAGTCAGTCAGTCAGTCGGTCAGTCCTGTGCAGTCAGTTAGTCACTAAAGCAGTCAGTCAGTCTCAGTCAGTCAGTCAGTCAGTCAGTCCAGTCCAGTCTCAGTCAGTCAGTCAGTCAGTCTCGGTCAGTCAGTCAGTCAGTCATTCAGTCAGTCAGTCAGTCAGGCAGTCAGTCAGTCGGTCAGCCTTATTCAGTCAGTCTGTCAGTCAGTCAGTCAGTCAGCCTTATTCAGTCAGTCTGTCAGTCAGTCAGTCGGTCAGTCCTGTCCAGTCAGTTAGTCAGTCAAGCAGTCAGTCAGGTAGTCAAGCAGTCAGGCAGTCAGTGTCAGTCAGTCATTTAGTCATTCAGTCAGTCAGTGAAATAGCCAGTCAGAGAGTCAAGCAGTCAGTCAGTCAGTCTCAGTCAGTCAGTTAGTCAGTCAGTCAGTCAGTCAGTCCAGTCTCAGTCAGTCAGGCAGTTAGTCAGTCAGTCTCGGTCAGTCAGTGAGTCAGTCAGTCAGTATCAGTCAGTCAGTGAGTCAGTCTGTCAGTCAGGCAGTATCAGTCAGGCAGTAAGACTCCGCTCGACAGAACTCCGATAGCCTAATGGCTAGACCGCTGGTCTTCCAAGCGAGTGGCCTGGGTTCGAGTCCCAGCCGGAGCGAATATCTTCAATGTATATATTTCTTTTCTAATTTGAAAATTCTTTTTTTTTCAATTTCTTTCCTTTGCAATTATTGATTATTTATGTAGGGAAGAAAATTCTGAGTCAGTTTAATTTTTCGACACAAAGATTTCAAAGTGTTTAAATAAACAATTACCAAGGTGCATTTTTTGTTTTTATTATATTTAAAACTCCCACCGACAGAGCTCCCATAGACTAATGGCTAGAGTGTTAGGCTTCCAAGCGAGTGGCCCTGGGTTCGAGTCCCAGCCTGAACGAAAATCTGCAATGTATACTTTTAGTTTCTAATTTGAAATTTCTTCTTCTTTTTTTTTAATTTTTCTCTTTTGCGAATATTGATTATTTATGTAGGGAGAAAAATTCTGAGTCAGTTTAATTATTCGACCTGTAAATTTCAAAGTGTTTGAATCAATAATTACCAAGGTGCTTTTTTTGTTTTTATTATATTTAAGACTTTCAAATCCCAGCCGGAAAGGAATTCTTAAATGCAAATATTTTCTTCTAATTTTATAATTCTTTTTTTTTTTATTTTTCCCTTTTGCGAAGTCAGTCAGTCAGTCTGACAGTCAATCAGTCAAGCACTCAGTCATTCAGTCTCAGTCAGTCAGTCCAGTCAGTCAGTCACTCAGTCAGTCAGTTAGTCCTTCAGCCAGTCAGTCAAGCAGTCAGTCATTTAGTCTCAGTCAGTCAGTCATTCAGTCAGTCAGTCAGTCAGGCAGTCAGTCAGTCAGTCAGTCGGTCAGTCCTGTGCAGTCAGTTAGTCACTAAAGCAGTCAGTCAGTCTCAGTCAGTCAGTCAGTCAGTCAGTCCAGTCCAGTCTCAGTCAGTCAGTCAGTCAGTCTCGGTCAGTCAGTCAGTCAGTCATTCAGTCAGTCAGTCAGTCAGGCAGTCAGTCAGTCGGTCAGCCTTATTCAGTCAGTCTGTCAGTCAGTCAGTCAGTCAGCCTTATTCAGTCAGTCTGTCAGTCATCCTTATTCAGTCAGTCTGTCAGTCAGTCAGTCGGTCAGTCCTGTCCAGTCAGTTAGTCAGTCAAGCAGTCAGTCAGGTAGTCAAGCAGTCAGTCAGTCAGTGTCAGTCAGTCATTTAGTCATTCAGTCAGTCAGTGAAATAGCCAGTCAGAGAGTCAAGCAGTCAGTCAGTCAGTCTCAGTCAGTCAGGCAGTTAGTCAGTCAGTCTCGGTCAGTCAGTGAGTCAGTCAGTCAGTATCAGTCAGTCAGTGAGTCAGTCTGTCAGTCAGGCAGTATCAGTCAGGCAGTAAGACTCCGCTCGACAGAACTCCGATAGCCTAATGGCTAGACCGCTGGTCTTCCAAGCGAGTGGCCTGGGTTCGAGTCCCAGCCGGAGCGAATATCTTCAATGTATATATTTCTTTTCTAATTTGAAAATTCTTTTTTTTTTCAATTTTTTTCCTTTGCAATTATTGATTATTTATGTAGGGAAGAAAATTCTGAGTCAGTTTAATTTTTCGACACGAAGATTTCAAAGTGTTTAAATAAACAATTACCAAGGTGCATTTTTTGTTTTTATTATATTTAAAACTCCCACCGACAGAGCTCCCATAGACTAATGGCTAGAGTGTTAGGCTTCCAAGCGAGTGGCCCTGGGTTCGAGTCCCAGCCTGAACGAAAATCTTCAATGTATACTTTTATTTTCTAATTTGAAATTTCTTCTTTTTTTTTAAATTTTTCTCTTTTGCGAATATTGATTATTTATGTAGGGAGAAAAATTCTGAGTCAGTTTAATTATTCGACCTGTAAATTTCAAAGTGTTTGAATCAATAATTACCAAGGTGCATTTTTTGTTTTTATTATATTTAAGACTTCCATCGACAGAGCTCCGATAGCTTAATGGCTAGATCGTTGGGTTCCTAGCGTGTGGTACTGGGTTCGAGTCCCGGCCGGAAAGGAAATCTTAACCGTTTAACCGCCAAACTATTGACGGATGATCAAATTTGAGTAATTTTTTGAAATTATGTCTATTTATGTCTAGTAAATACAGAAATAAAATAAAATTTCCAGAAAAATTTTTTTTACTATGATTTTCAGTGTGTTCCATTTTTGGAACATTGGCGTTTTGCATGAAGTTTTTTTTTCTTCAGAGAATTTTTTTAAACTAAGAGGTTTTGAATGCGGTTTTTATCTTAGCATACTTTATTGCGGAAAAAATAATATTTTAAATTGCATTTGTGTACATATCAGAATTCAGAAAATCCAATACTGAAATATCTAATGCCCATCATATGAAAGGAAGCGTTGCTGGTGAAGTCGTTTGTCGCAATGGAAACATTTCTTAGTCGTATTTTTTTTGCACACCGCGCAACGTCCTTGGGATGCAGATACAATATAATGTCCGTCAGACATTCTTGACCGTTTATGTAAATGACAACGAGGCCCTGGAGGACTTTCCACTCGTACTTTTCTTCTTAGGAGGTGAGTTATTTCTCTTCGGAACTCTAAATGCTTCATCTTGACTTCGTGTAAATCACAATGAAGTAACCAACTAGCTACAACTGAAATATTCAGCGCATTACTAAAAAGATTCCACCACCATTTTTTACTCCTCAAATGAGGTCTGTAGCTCCCTAAAAGTTTATCCAAGACGTCCACACCCCCCATTCCTTCATTGTATCTCTTGATAAGATGAGGTTGTGGCACATCTATCTTGCTTTTTCTGCGCATTTGAGTAACATTTTACAGATGCAAGTGTCTCATGTGTATAACAATTAGATGCTACTGTAACCACTGCATTATCTTTCCAGCTGCACATGTACACTGATCCATCAGATCGATAGTCAAAATTTCTGCGATCTTCTTTAGAAAGGGCTTTTTTGGATTTCCGTGGACAATGGCCAGTTCGGTTTTCACGAATTGTTCCTGTTGCTCGTACACTTTTTTTTGATAGCTGAGAAATTAAGTCATATGATGTAAAAAAGTTATCAAAGTATACTTCATGCTTAGACGTGTCAGTCAAAACTGATAATAGATCATTTACAACTCTGGATCCTAATTGCAGATCAGGGGATCCTTCTTTTTTGCCTGAATAAATCTCCATGGAATATGGGTATCCACTTGAAGAGCACAGCATCCAAATTTTGAAGCCGAATCTTATTGGTTTTCATCTAATAAACATTTTACATGAATGCCGACCGTAGTAGGGAACCATAGATTCATCTATGCTTAATTTTTCATGAAATACACCAAATTGTTGAGGGTTTTTACACAATTCTTCGTAAATAAGGAAAACTTTTCTTAGTTTGTCATTTTGTTTTAATTCATGGTTGTCCATCAAATGAAAGTTGTTTTTTATTTTTCGAAAACGATTTTGAGGCATAACTGTTAGTACAATTGGCACAGATGTATCTTCTGCACTGCTCCAATACATATCTTCAGAAGGAACAGAATGGTACCCACTCAATAGCAACAAACCAAAAAATTGTAGGATTTCATCTCTGTCAACATCTATTCTTCCTCAGTGATATTGCCTAGTTCATCAGGGGGTAATTGGCATATATCTACATCTGACAAATCCGAATTTGACAATGTCTCTAAATAAGCCACAGCTTGTTCTACAGTAAGAAATCTTGTAGACATTTTTTAACATTTATGAACAGTTGGTATACGTCAAACAGAATTTCGTTTCGCCCGAAAACAAAGCTAGCGAATTATTGAACTGCATTTAAAATATGAAGAATAAAACTCTCACTAATATTATTTTTTATTATTACGTGACAATGCAGCTGTCCGAGCAGGTGTGGATTCGGAGCCATATAGTCCGTCAAACAGAAGACTGTTATTATTTTCTTTGCTAACGAAACATCATATCCTTTCAAAATATAAACTTACTTGGTTTTGCCAACATCTACATCAGAGTACATTCAAAATGAGAAAAAAAAGAAACATATATTACGAAAAATGAAATTTCCCCTTGGAAGTCGAACGATTTACTTCTTGGAAATTTGACTCCCTAAAAGCGCCAATGTTCCAAAATTGGAACATGCTATTTTGAAGGGGTACACCTTTCGGAAATATCATTGTACATTTCTTCAAGCATTTTAAAATCATACATTGAAGTATTTTTCACAACTATAATAAATATCATCACATTTTCTGAAAAAACCAATTTTTGGTAAATTTTATAAGAAAAAGTTGCAAAAAGCTAAAAAAACACTCATCTTTGAAAAATCACAATAAATAATTGAAAACATATAAACAATCAAGCAGGAAATCAAAAAATACTTTGAAATAAGACTAAACTGTGTTAAAAAAAACTTGTTTATTTTAACGTTATTTCTTGGGAAAATTTTCACTTAAATATGATGTTCCATTTTTGGAACATTGGCGGGTAAACGGTTAAATGCAAATATTTTTTTCTAATTTTATAATTCTTTTTTTTTTTATTTTTCCCTTTTGCGAAGTCAGTCAGTCAGTCTGACAGTCAATCAGTCAAGCACTCAGTCATTCAGTCTCAGTCAGTCAGTCCAGTCAGTCAGTCACTCAGTCAGTCAGTTAGTCCTTCAGCCAGTCAGTCAAGCAGTCAGTCATTTAATCTCAGTCAGTCAGTCATTCAGTCAGTCAGTCAGTCAGGCAGTCAGTCAGTCAGTCAGTCGGTCAGTCCTGTGCAGTCAGTTAGTCACTAAAGCAGTCAGTCAGTCTCAGTCAGTCAGTCAGTCAGTCAGTCCAGTCCAGTCTCAGTCAGTCAGTCAGTCAGTCTCGGTCAGTCAGTCAGTCAGTCATTCAGTCAGTCAGTCGGTCAGCCTTATTCAGTCAGTCTGTCAGTCAGTCAGTCAGTCAGCCTTATTCAGTCAGTCTGTCAGTCATCCTTATTCAGTCAGTCTGTCAGTCAGTCAGTCGGTCAGTTCTGTCCAGTCAGTTAGTCAGTCAAGCAGTCAGTCAGGTAGTCAAGCAGTCAGTCAGTCAGTGTCAGTCAGTCATTTAGTCATTCAGTCAGTCAGTGAAATAGCCAGTCAGAGAGTCAAGTAGTCAGTCAGTCAGTCTCAGTCAGTCAGTTAGTCAGTCAGTCAGTCAGTCAGTCAGTCCAGTCTCAGTCAGTCAGGCAGTTAGTCAGTCAGTCTCGTTCAGTCAGTGAGTCAGTCAGTCAGTATCAGTCAGTCAGTGAGTCAGTCTGTCAGTCAGGCAGTATCAGTCAGGCAGTAAGACTCCGCTCGACAGAACTCCGATAGCCTAATGGCTAGACCGCTGGTCTTCCAAGCGAGTGGCCTGGGTTCGAGTCCCAGCCGGAGCGAATATCTTCAATGTATATATTTCTTTTCTAATTTGAAAATTCTTTTTTTTTTTGTAATTTCTTTCCTTTGCAATTATTGATTATTTATGTAGGGAAGAAAATTCTGAGTCAGTTTAATTTTTCGACACGAAGATTTCAAAGTGTTTAAATAAACAATTACCAAGGTGCATTTTTTGTTTTTATTATATTTAAAACTCCCACCGACAGAGCTCCCATAGACTAATGGCTAGAGTGTTAGGCTTCCAAGCGAATGGCCCTGGGTTCGAGCCCCAGCTTGAACGAAAATCTTCAATGTATACTTTTAGTTTCTAATTTGAAATTTCCTCTTCTTTTTTTTTTTAATTTTTCTCTTTTGCGAATATTGATTATTTATGTAGGGAGAAAAATTCTGAGTCAGTTTAATTATTCGACCTGTAAATTTCAAAGTGTTTGAATCAATAATTACCAAGGTGCATTTTTTGTTTTTATTATATTTAAGACTTCCATCGACAGAGCTCCGATAGCCTAATGGCTAGACCGTTGGGTTCCTAGCGCGTGGTACTGGGTTCGAGTCCCGGCCGGAAAGGAAATCTTAAATGCAAATATTTTTTTCTAATTTTATAATTCTTTTTTTTTTATTTTTCCCTTTTGCGAAGTCAGTCAGTCAGTCTGACAGTCAATCAGTCAAGCACTCAGTCATTCAGTCTCAGTCAGTCAGTCCAGTCAGTCAGTCACTCAGTCAGTCAGTTAGTCCTTCAGCCAGTCAGTCAAGCAGTCAGTCATTTAGTCTCAGTCAGTCAGTCAGTCAGTCAGTCAGTCGGTCAGTCCTGTGCAGTCAGTTAGTCACTAAAGCAGTCAGTCAGTCTCAGTCAGTCAGTCATTCAGTCAGTCCAGTCCAGTCTCAGTCAGTCAGTCAGTCAGTCTCGGTCAGTCAGTCAGTCAGTCATTCAGTCAGTCAGTCAGTCAGGCAGTCAGTCAGTCGGTCAGCCTTATTCAGTCAGTCTGTCAGTCAGTCAGTCAGTCAGCCTTATTCAGTCAGTCTGTCAGTCAGTCAGTCGGTCAGTCCTGTCCAGTCAGTTAGTCAGTCAAGCAGTCAGTCAGGTAGTCAAGCAGTCAGGCAGTCAGTGTCAGTCAGTCATTTAGTCATTCAGTCAGTCAGTGAAATAGCCAGTCAGAGAGTCAAGCAGTCAGTCAGTCAGTCTCAGTCAGTCAGTTAGTCAGTCAGTCAGTCAGTCAGTCCAGTCTCAGTCAGTCAGGCAGTTAGTCAGTCAGTCTCGGTCAGTCAGTGAGTCAGTCAGTCAGTATCAGTCAGTCAGTGAGTCAGTCTGTCAGTCAGGCAGTATCAGTCAGGCAGTAAGACTCCGCTCGACAGAACTCCGATAGCCTAATGGCTAGACCGCTGGTCTTCCAAGCGAGTGGCCTGGGTTCGAGTCCCAGCCGGAGCGAATATCTTCAATGTATATATTTCTTTTCTAATTTGAAAATTCTTTTTTTTTTCAATTTCTTTCCTTTGCAATTATTGATTATTTATGTAGGGAAGAAAATTCTGAGTCAGTTTAATTTTTCGACACGAAGATTTCAAAGTGTTTAAATAAACAATTACCAAGGTGCATTTTTTGTTTTTATTATATTTAAAACTCCCACCGACAGAGCTCCCATAGACTAATGGCTAGAGTGTTAGGCTTCCAAGCGAGTGGCCCTGGGTTCGAGTCCCAGCCTGAGCAAAAATCTGCAATGTATACTTTTAGTTTCTAATTTGAAATTTCTTCTTCTTTTTTTTTAATTTTTCTCTTTTGCGAATATTGATTATTTATGTAGGGAGAAAAATTCTGAGTCAGTTTAATTATTCGACCTGTAAATTTCAAAGTGTTTGAATCAATAATTACCAAGGTGCTTTTTTTGTTTTTATTATATTTAAGACTTCCATCGACAGAGCTCCGATAGCCTAATGGCTAGACCGTTGGGTTCCAAGCGCGTGGTACTGGGTTCGAGTCCCGGCCGGAACGAAAATCTTCCATGTATATATTTCTCTTCTAATTTGAAGATTCTTTTTTTTTTCAATTTCTTTCTTTTGCAAATATGGATTATTTATGTACGGAAGAAAATTCTGAGTCAGTTTAATCATTCGACCTTTAGATTTCAAAGATTTTAGATCAATAATTACTAAGGTGCATTTTTTGTTTTTATTATAATTAAGACACCGATCAACAGAGATCCGATAGTATATTGGCGAGAGCGTTGGGCTTCCATGAGTGTCGCCCTGGGTTCAAATCCCAGCCGGAAAGGAATTCTTAAATGCAAATATTTTCTTCTAATTTTATAATTCTTTTTTTTTTATTTTTCCCTTTTGCGAAGTCAGTCAGTCAGTCTGACAGTCAATCAGTCAAGCACTCAGTCATTCAGTCTCAGTCAGTCAGTCCAGTCAGTCAGTCACTCAGTCAGTCAGTTAGTCCTTCAGCCAGTCAGTCAAGCAGTCAGTCATTTAGTCTCAGTCAGTCAGTCATTCAGTCAGTCAGTCAGTCAGGCAGTCAGTCAGTCAGTCAGTCGGTCAGTCCTGTGCAGTCAGTTAGTCACTAAAGCAGTCAGTCAGTCTCAGTCAGTCAGTCAGTCAGTCAGTCCAGTCCAGTCTCAGTCAGTCAGTCAGTCAGTCTCGGTCAGTCAGTCATTTAGTCATTCAGTCAGTCAGTCAGTCAGGCAGTCAGTCAGTCGGTCAGCCTTATTCAGTCAGTCTGTCAGTCAGTCAGTCAGTCAGCCTTATTCAGTCAGTCTGTCAGTCATCCTTATTCAGTCAGTCTGTCAGTCAGTCAGTCGGTCAGTCCTGTCCAGTCAGTTAGTCAGTCAAGCAGTCAGTCAGGTAGTCAAGCAGTCAGTCAGTCAGTGTCAGTCAGTCATTTAGTCATTCAGTCAGTCAGTGAAATAGCCAGTCAGAGAGTCAAGCAGTCAGTCAGTCAGTCTCAGTCAGTCAGTCAGTCAGTCAGTCAGTCAGTCAGTCCAGTCTCAGTCAGTCAGGCAGTTAGTCAGTCAGTCTCGGTCAGTCAGTGAGTCAGTCAGTCAGTATCAGTCAGTCAGTGAGTCAGTCTGTCAGTCAGGCAGTATCAGTCAGGCAGTAAGACTCCGCTCGACAGAACTCCGATAGCCTAATGGCTAGACCACTGGTCTTCCAAGCGAGTGGCCTGGGTTCGAGTCCCAGCCGGAGCGAATATCTTCAATGTATATATTTCTTTTCTAATTTGAAAATTCTTTTTTTTTTGTAATTTCTTTCCTTTGCAATTATTGATTATTTATGTAGGGAAGAAAATTCTGAGTCAGTTTAATTTTTCGACACGAAGATTTCAAAGTGTTTAAATAAACAATTACCAAGGTGCATTTTTTGTTTTTATTATATTTAAAACTCCCACCGACAGAGCTCCCATAGACTAATGGCTAGAGTGTTAGGCTTCCAAGCGAATGGCCCTGGGTTCGAGCCCCAGCTTGAACGAAAATCTTCAATGTATACTTTTAGTTTCTAATTTGAAATTTCCTCTTCTTTTTTTTTTTAATTTTTCTCTTTTGCGAATATTGATTATTTATGTAGGGAGAAAAATTCTGAGTCAGTTTAATTATTCGACCTGTAAATTTCAAAGTGTTTGAATCAATAATTACCAAGGTGCATTTTTTGTTTTTATTATATTTAAGACTTCCATCGACAGAGCTCCGATAGCCTAATGGCTAGACCGTTGGGTTCCTAGCGCGTGGTACTGGGTTCGAGTCCCGGCCGGAAAGGAAATCTTAAATGCAAATATTTTTTTCTAATTTTATAATTCTTTTTTTTTTATTTTTCCCTTTTGCGAAGTCAGTCAGTCAGTCTGACAGTCAATCAGTCAAGCACTCAGTCATTCAGTCTCAGTCAGTCAGTCCAGTCAGTCAGTCACTCAGTCAGTCAGTTAGTCCTTCAGCCAGTCAGTCAAGCAGTCAGTCATTTAGTCTCAGTCAGTCAGTCAGTCAGTCAGTCAGTCGGTCAGTCCTGTGCAGTCAGTTAGTCACTAAAGCAGTCAGTCAGTCTCAGTCAGTCAGTCAGTCAGTCAGTCCAGTCCAGTCTCAGTCAGTCAGTCAGTCAGTCTCGGTCAGTCAGTCAGTCAGTCATTCAGTCAGTCAGTCAGTCAGGCAGTCAGTCAGTCGGTCAGCCTTATTCAGTCAGTCTGTCAGTCAGTCAGTCAGTCAGCCTTATTCAGTCAGTCTGTCAGTCAGTCAGTCGGTCAGTCCTGTCCAGTCAGTTAGTCAGTCAAGCAGTCAGTCAGGTAGTCAAGCAGTCAGGCAGTCAGTGTCAGTCAGTCATTTAGTCATTCAGTCAGTCAGTGAAATAGCCAGTCAGAGAGTCAAGCAGTCAGTCAGTCAGTCTCAGTCAGTCAGTTAGTCAGTCAGTCAGTCAGTCAGTCCAGTCTCAGTCAGTCAGGCAGTTAGTCAGTCAGTCTCGGTCAGTCAGTGAGTCAGTCAGTCAGTATCAGTCAGTCAGTGAGTCAGTCTGTCAGTCAGGCAGTATCAGTCAGGCAGTAAGACTCCGCTCGACAGAACTCCGATAGCCTAATGGCTAGACCGCTGGTCTTCCAAGCGAGTGGCCTGGGTTCGAGTCCCAGCCGGAGCGAATATCTTCAATGTATATATTTCTTTTCTAATTTGAAAATTCTTTTTTTTTTCAATTTCTTTCCTTTGCAATTATTGATTATTTATGTAGGGAAGAAAATTCTGAGTCAGTTTAATTTTTCGACACGAAGATTTCAAAGTGTTTAAATAAACAATTACCAAGGTGCATTTTTTGTTTTTATTATATTTGAAACTCCCACCGACAGAGCTCCCATAGACTAATGGCTAGAGTGTTAGGTTTCCAAGCGAGTGGCCCTGGGTTCGAGTCCCAGCCTGAGCAAAAATCTGCAATGTATACTTTTAGTTTCTAATTTGAAATTTCTTCTTCTTTTTTTTTAATTATTCTCTTTTGCGAATATTGATTATTTATGTAGGGAGAAAAATTCTGAGTCAGTTTAATTATTCGACCTGTAAATTTCAAAGTGTTTGAATCAATAATTACCAAGGTGCTTTTTTTGTTTTTATTATATTTAAGACTTCCATCGACAGAGCTCCGATAGCCTAATGGCTAGACCGTTGGGTTCCAAGCGCGTGGTACTGGGTTCGAGTCCCGGCCGGAACGAAAATCTTCCATGTATATATTTCTCTTCTAATTTGAAGATTCTTTTTTTTTTCAATTTCTTTCTTTTGCAAATATGGATTATTTATGTACGGAAGAAAATTCTGAGTCAGTTTAATCATTCGACCTTTAGATTTCAAAGATTTTAGATCAATAATTACTAAGGTGCATTTTTTGTTTTTATTATAATTAAGACACCGATCAACAGAGATCCGATAGTATATTGGCGAGAGCGTTGGGCTTCCATGAGTGTCGCCCTGGGTTCAAATCCCAGCCGGAAAGGAATTCTTAAATGCAAATATTTTCTTCTAATTTTATAATTCTTTTTTTTTTATTTTTCCCTTTTGCGAAGTCAGTCAGTCAGTCTGACAGTCAATCAGTCAAGCACTCAGTCATTCAGTCTCAGTCAGTCAGTCCAGTCAGTCAGTCACTCAGTCAGTCAGTTAGTCCTTCAGCCAGTCAGTCAAGCAGTCAGTCATTTAGTCTCAGTCAGTCAGTCATTCAGTCAGTCAGTCAGTCAGGCAGTCAGTCAGTCAGTCAGTCGGTCAGTCCTGTGCAGTCAGTTAGTCACTAAAGCAGTCAGTCAGTCTCAGTCAGTCAGTCAGTCAGTCAGTCCAGTCCAGTCTCAGTCAGTCAGTCAGTCAGTCTCGGTCAGTCAGTCAGTCAGTCATTCAGTCAGTCAGTCAGTCAGGCAGTCAGTCAGTCGGTCAGCCTTATTCAGTCAGTCTGTCAGTCAGTCAGTCAGTCAGCCTTATTCAGTCAGTCTGTCAGTCATCCTTATTCAGTCAGTCTGTCAGTCAGTCAGTCGGTCAGTCCTGTCCAGTCAGTTAGTCAGTCAAGCAGTCAGTCAGGTAGTCAAGCAGTCAGTCAGTCAGTGTCAGTCAGTCATTTAGTCATTCAGTCAGTCAGTGAAATAGCCAGTCAGAGAGTCAAGCAGTCAGTCAGTCAGTCTCAGTCAGTCAGTCAGTCAGTCAGTCAGTCAGTCAGTCCAGTCTCAGTCAGTCAGGCAGTTAGTCAGTCAGTCTCGGTCAGTCAGTGAGTCAGTCAGTCAGTATCAGTCAGTCAGTGAGTCAGTCTGTCAGTCAGGCAGTATCAGTCAGGCAGTAAGACTCCGCTCGACAGAACTCCGATAGCCTAATGGCTAGACCGCTGGTCTTCCAAGCGAGTGGCCTGGGTTCGAGTCCCAGCCGGAGCGAATATCTTCAATGTATATATTTCTTTTCTAATTTGAAAATTCTTTTTTTTTTCAATTTTTTTCCTTTGCAATTATTGATTATTTATGTAGGGAAGAAAATTCTGAGTCAGTTTAATTTTTCGACACGAAGATTTCAAAGTGTTTAAATAAACAATTACCAAGGTGCATTTTTTGTTTTTATTATATTTAAAACTCCCACCGACAGAGCTCCCATAGACTAATGGCTAGAGTGTTAGGCTTCCAAGCGAGTGGCCCTGGGTTCGAGTCCCAGCCTGAACGAAAATCTTCAATGTATACTTTTAGTTTCTAATTTGAAATTTCTTCTTTTTTTTTAAATTTTTCTCTTTTGCGAATATTGATTATTTATGTAGGGAGAAAAATTCTGAGTCAGTTTAATTATTCGACCTGTAAATTTCAAAGTGTTTGAATCAATAATTACCAAGGTGCATTTTTTGTTTTTATTATATTTAAGACTTCCATCGACAGAGCTCCGATAGCCTAATGGCTAGATCGTTGGGTTCCTAGCGCGTGGTACTGGGTTCGAGTCCCGGCCGGAAAGGAAATCTTAAATGCAAATATTTTTTTCTAATTTTATAATTCTTTTTTTTTTATTTTTCCCTTTTGCGAAGTCAGTCAGTCAGTCTGACAGTCAATCAGTCAAGCACTCAGTCATTCAGTCTCAGTCAGTCAGTCCAGTCAGTCAGTCACTCAGTCAGTCAGTTAGTCCTTCAGCCAGTCAGTCAAGCAGTCAGTCATTTAGTCTCAGTCAGTCAGTCATTCAGTCAGTCAGTCAGTCAGGCAGTCAGTCAGTCAGTCAGTCGGTCAGTCCTGTGCAGTCAGTTAGTCACTAAAGCAGTCAGTCAGTCTCAGTCAGTCAGTCAGTCAGTCAGTCCAGTCCAGTCTCAGTCAGTCAGTCAGTCAGTCTCGGTCAGTCAGTCAGTCAGTCATTCAGTCAGTCAGTCAGTCAGGCAGTCAGTCAGTCGGTCAGCCTTATTCAGTCAGTCTGTCAGTCAGTCAGTCAGTCAGCCTTATTCAGTCAGTCTGTCAGTCATCCTTATTCAGTCAGTCTGTCAGTCAGTCAGTCGGTCAGTCCTGTCCAGTCAGTTAGTCAGTCAAGCAGTCAGTCAGGTAGTCAAGCAGTCAGTCAGTCAGTGTCAGTCAGTCATTTAGTCATTCAGTCAGTCAGTGAAATAGCCAGTCAGAGAGTCAAGCAGTCAGTCAGTCAGTCTCAGTCAGTCAGTCAGTCAGTCAGTCAGTCAGTCAGTCCAGTCTCAGTCAGTCAGGCAGTTAGTCAGTCAGTCTCGTTCAGTCAGTGAGTCAGTCAGTCAGTATCAGTCAGTCAGTGAGTCAGTCTGTCAGTCAGGCAGTATCAGTCAGGCAGTAAGACTCCGCTCGACAGAACTCCGATAGCCTAATGGCTAGACCGCTGGTCTTCCAAGCGAGTGGCCTGGGTTCGAGTCCCAGCCGGAGCGAATATCTTCAATGTATATATTTCTTTTCTAATTTGAAGATTCTTTTTTTTTTCAATTTCTTTCTTTTGCAAATATGGATTTTTTATGTACGGAAGAAAATTCTGAGTCAGTTTAATCATTCGACCTTTAGATTTCAAAGATTTTAGATCAATAATTACTAAGGTGCATTTTTTGTTTTTATTATAATTAAGACACCGATCAACAGAGATCCGATAGTATATTGGCGAGAGCGTTGGGCTTCCATGAGTGTCGCCCTGGGTTCAAATCCCAGCCGGAAAGGTAATCTTAAATGCAAATATTTTTTTCTAATTTTATAATTCTTTTTTTTTTATTTTTCCCTTTTGCGAAGTCAGTCAGTCAGTCTGACAGTCAATCAGTCAAGCACTCAGTCATTCAGTCTCAGTCAGTCAGTCAGTCAGTCAGTCAGTCGGTCAGTCCTGTGCAGTCAGTTAGTCACTAAAGCAGTCAGTCAGTCTCAGTCAGTCAGTCAGTCAGTCAGTCCAGTCCAGTCTCAGTCAGTCAGTCAGTCAGTCTCGGTCAGTCAGTCAGTCAGTCATTCAGTCAGTCAGTCAGTCAGGCAGTCAGTCAGTCGGTCAGCCTTATTCAGTCAGTCTGTCAGTCAGTCAGTCAGTCAGCCTTATTCAGTCAGTCTGTCAGTCATCCTTATTCAGTCAGTCTGTCAGTCAGTCAGTCGGTCAGTCCTGTCCAGTCAGTTAGTCAGTCAAGCAGTCAGTCAGGTAGTCAAGCAGTCAGTCAGTCAGTGTCAGTCAGTCATTTAGTCATTCAGTCAGTCAGTGAAATAGCCAGTCAGAGAGTCAAGCAGTCAGTCAGTCAGTCTCAGTCAGTCAGTTAGTCAGTCAGTCAGTCAGTCAGTCCAGTCTCAGTCAGTCAGGCAGTTAGTCAGTCAGTCTCGGTCAGTCAGTGAGTCAGTCAGTCAGTATCAGTCAGTCAGTGAGTCAGTCTGTCAGTCAGGCAGTATCAGTCAGGCAGTAAGACTCCGCTCGACAGAACTCCGATAGCCTAATGGCTAGACCGCTGGTCTTCCAAGCGAGTGGCCTGGGTTCGAGTCCCAGCCGGAGCGAATATCTTCAATGTATATATTTCTTTTCTAATTTGAAAATTCTTTTTTTTTTCAATTTCTTTCCTTTGCAATTATTGATTATTTATGTAGGGAAGAAAATTCTGTGTCAGTTTAATTTTTCGACACGAAGATTTCAAAGTGTTTAAATAAACAATTAATAAGGTGCATTTTTTGTTTTTATTATATTTAAAACTCCCAACGACAGAGCTCCCATAGACTAATGGCTAGAGTGTTAGGCTTCCAAGCGAGTGGCCCTGGGTTCGAGTCCCAGCCTGAACGAAAATCTGCAATGTATACTTTTAGTTTCTAATTTGAAATTTCTTCTTCTTTTTTTTTAATTTTTCTCTTTTGCGAATATTGATTATTTATGTAGGGAGAAAAATTCTGAGTCAGTTTAATTATTCGACCTGTAAATTTCAAAGTGTTTGAATCAATAATTACCAAGGTGCTTTTTTTGTTTTTATTATATTTAAGACTTCCATCGACAGAGCTCCGATAGCCTAATGGCTAGACCGTTGGGTTCCAAGCGCGTGGTACTGGGTTCGAGTCCCGGCCGGAACGAAAATCTTCCATGTATATATTTCTCTTCTAATTTGAAGATTCTTTTTTTTTTCAATTTCTTTCTTTTGCAAATATGGATTATTTATGTACGGAAGAAAATTCTGAGTCAGTTTAATCATTCGACCTTTAGATTTCAAAGATTTTAGATCAATAATTACTAAGGTGCATTTTTTGTTTTTATTATAATTAAGACACCGATCAACAGAGATCCGATAGTATATTGGCGAGAGCGTTGGGCTTCCATGAGTGTCGCCCTGGGTTCAAATCCCAGCCGGAAAGGAAATCTTAAATGCAAATATTTTTTTCTAATTTTATAATTCTTTTTTTTTTTTATTTTTCCCTTTTGCGAAGTCAGTCAGTCAGTCTGACAGTCAATCAGTCAAGCACTCAGTCATTCAGTCTCAGTCAGTCAGTCCAGTCAGTCAGTCACTCAGTCAGTCAGTTAGTCCTTCAGCCAGTCAGTCAAGCAGTCAGTCATTTAGTCTCAGTCAGTCAGTCATTCAGTCAGTCAGTCAGTCAGGCAGTCAGTCAGTCAGTCAGTCGGTCAGTCCTGTGCAGTCAGTTAGTCACTAAAGCAGTCAGTCAGTCTCAGTCAGTCAGTCAGTCAGTCAGTCCAGTCCAGTCTCAGTCAGTCAGTCAGTCAGTCTCGGTCAGTCAGTCAGTCAGTCATTCAGTCAGTCAGTCAGTCAGGCAGTCAGTCAGTCGGTCAGCCTTATTCAGTCAGTCTGTCAGTCAGTCAGTCAGTCAGCCTTATTCAGTCAGTCTGTCAGTCATCCTTATTCAGTCAGTCTGTCAGTCAGTCAGTCGGTCAGTCCTGTCCAGTCAGTTAGTCAGTCAAGCAGTCAGTCAGGTAGTCAAGCAGTCAGTCAGTCAGTGTCAGTCAGTCATTTAGTCATTCAGTCAGTCAGTGAAATAGCCAGTCAGAGAGTCAAGCAGTCAGTCAGTCAGTCTCAGTCAGTCAGTTAGTCAGTCAGTCAGTCAGTCAGTCAGTCCAGTCTCAGTCAGTCAGGCAGTTAGTCAGTCAGTCTCGGTCAGTCAGTGAGTCAGTCAGTCAGTATCAGTCAGGCAGTAAGACTCCGCTCGACAGAACGCCGATAGCCTAATGGCTAGACCGCTGGTCTTCCAAGCGAGTGGCCTGGGTTCGAGTCCCAGCCGGAGCGAATATCTTCAATGTATATATTTCTTTTCTAATTTGAAAATTCTTTTTTTTTTCAATTTCTTTCCTTTGCAATTATTGATTATTTATGTAGGGAAGAAAATTCTGAGTCAGTTTAATTTTTCGACACGAAGATTTCAAAGTGTTTAAATAAACAATTACCAAGGTGCATTTTTTGTTTTTATTTTATTTAAAACTCCCACCGACAGAGCTCCCATAGACTAATGGCTAGAGTGTTAGGCTTCCAAGCGAGTGGCCCTGGGTTCGAGTCCCAGCCTGAACGAAAATCTTCAATGTATACTTTTAGTTTCTAATTTGAAATTTCTTCTTCTTTTTTTTTTAATTTTTCTCTTTTGCGAATATTGATTATTTATGTAGGGAGAAAAATTCTGAGTCAGTTTAATTATTCGACCTGTAAATTTCAAAGTGTTTGAATCAATAATTACCAAGGTGCATTTTTTGTTTTAATTATATTTAAGACTTCCATCGACAGAGCTCCGATAGCCTAATGGCTAGACCGTTGGGTTCCAAGCGCGTGGTACTGGGTTCGAGTCCCGGCCGGAACGAAAATCTTCCATGTATATATTTCTCTTCTAATTTGAAGATTCTTTTTTTTTTCAATTTCTTTCTTTTGCAAATATGGATTATTTATGTACGGAAGAAAATTCTGAGTCAGTTTAATCATTCGACCTTTAGATTTCAAAGATTTTAGATCAATAATTACTAAGGTGCATTTTTTGTTTTTATTATAACTAAGACACCGATTAACAGAGATCCGATAGTATATTGGCGAGAGCGTTGGGCTTCCATGAGTGTCGCCCTGGGTTCAAATCCCAGCCGGAAAGGAAATCTTAAATGCAAATATTTTTTTCTAATTTTATAATTCTTTTTTTTTTATTTTTCCCTTTTGCGAAGTCAGTCAGTCAGTCTGACAGTCAATCAGTCAAGCACTCAGTCATTCAGTCTCAGTCAGTCAGTCCAGTCAGTCAGTCACTCAGTCAGTCAGTTAGTCCTTCAGCCAGTCAGTCAAGCAGTCAGTCATTTAGTCTCAGTCAGTCAGTCATTCAGTCAGTCAGTCAGTCAGGCAGTCAGTCAGTCAGTCAGTCGGTCAGTCCTGTGCAGTCAGTTAGTCACTAAAGCAGTCAGTCAGTCTCAGTCAGTCAGTCAGTCAGTCCAGTCCAGTCTCAGTCAGTCAGTCAGTCAGTCTCGGTCAGTCAGTCAGTCAGTCATTCAGTCAGTCAGTCAGTCAGGCAGTCAGTCAGTCGGTCAGCCTTATTCAGTCAGTCTGTCAGTCAGTCAGTCAGTCAGCCTTATTCAGTCAGTCTGTCAGTCATCCTTATTCAGTCAGTCTGTCAGTCAGTCAGTCGGTCAGTCCTGTCCAGTCAGTTAGTCAGTCAAGCAGTCAGTCAGGTAGTCAAGCAGTCAGTCAGTCAGTGTCAGTCAGTCATTTAGTCATTCAGTCAGTCAGTGAAATAGCCAGTCAGAGAGTCAAGCAGTCAGTCAGTCAGTCTCAGTCAGTCAGTTAGTCAGTCAGTCAGTCAGTCAGTCAGTCAGTCCAGTCTCAGTCAGTCAGGCAGTTAGTCAGTCAGTCTCGGTCAGTCAGTGAGTCAGTCAGTCAGTATCAGTCAGTCAGTGAGTCAGTCTGTCAGTCAGGCAGTATCAGTCAGGCAGTAAGACTCCGCTCGACAGAACTCCGATAGCCTAATGGCTAGACCGCTGGTCTTCCAAGCGAGTGGCCTGGGTTCGAGTCCCAGCCGGAGCGAATATCTTTAATGTATATATTTCTTTTCTAATTTGAAAATTCTTTTTTTTTTCAATTTCTTTCCTTTGCAATTATTGATTATTTATGTAGGGAAGAAAATTCTGAGTCAGTTTAATTTTTCGACACGAAGATTTCAAAGAGTTTAAATAAACAATTACCAAGGTGCATTTTTTGTTTTTATTATATTTAAAACTCCCACCGACAGAGCTCCCATAGACTAATGGCTAGAGTGTTAGGCTTCCAAGCGAGTGGCCTGGGTTCGAGTCCCAGCCGGAGCGAATATCTTCAATGTATATATTTCTTTTCTAATTTGAAAATTCTTTTTTTTTTCAATTTCTTTCCTTTGCAATTATTGATTATTTATGTAGGGAAGAAAATTCTGAGTCAGTTTAATTTTTCGACACAAAGATTTCAAAGTGTTTAAATAAACAATTACCAAGGTGCATTTTTTGTTTTTATTATATTTAAAACTCCCACCGACAGAGCTCCCATAGACTAATGGCTAGAGTGTTAGGCTTCCAAGCGAGTGGCCCTGGGTTCGAGTCCCAGCCTGAACGAAAATCTTCAATGTATACTTTTAGTTTCTAATTTGAAATTTCTTCTTCTTTTTTTTTTAAATTTTTCTCTTTTGCGAATATTGATTATTTATGTAGGGAGAAAAATTCTGAGTCAGTTTAATTATTCGACCTGTAAATTTCAAAGTGTTTGAATCAATAATTACCAAGGTGCATTTTTTGTTTTTATTATATTTAAGACTTCCATCGACAGAGCTCCGATAGCCTAATGGCTAGACCGTTGGGTTCCAAGCGCGTGGTACTGGGTTCGAGTCCCGGCCGGAACGAAAATCTTCCATGTATATATTTCTCTTCTAATTTGAAGATTCTTTTTTTTTTTCAATTTCTTTCTTTTGCAAATATGGATTATTTATGTACGGAAGAAAATTCTGAGTCAGTTTAATCATTCGACCTTTAGATTTCAAAGATTTTAGATCAATAATTACTAAGGTGCATTTTTTGTTTTTATTATAACTAAGACACCGATCAACAGAGATCCGAAAGTATATTGACGAGAGCGTTGGGCTTCCATGAGTGTCGCCCTGGGTTCAAATCCCAGCCGGAAAGGAAATCTTAAATGCAAATATTTTTTTCTAATTTTATAATTCTTTTTTTTTTATTTTTCCCTTTTGCGAAGTCAGTCAGTCAGTCTGACAGTCAATCAGTCAAGCACTCAGTCATTCAGTCTCAGTCAGTCAGTTAGTCCTTCAGCCAGTCAGTCAAGCAGTCAGTCATTTAGTCTCAGTCAGTCAGTCATTCAGTCATTCAGTCAGTCAGGCAGTCAGTCAGTCAGTCAGTCGGTCAGTCCTGTGCAGTCAGTTAGTCACTAAAGCAGTCAGTCAGTCAGTCAGTCAGTCAGTCAGTCAGTCCAGTCCAGTCTCAGTCAGTCAGTCAGTCAGTCTCGGTCAGTCAGTCAGTCAGTCATTCAGTCAGTCAGTCAGTCAGGCAGTCAGTCAGTCGGTCAGCCTTATTCAGTCAGTCTGTCAGTCAGTCAGTCAGTCAGCCTTATTCAGTCAGTCTGTCAGTCATCCTTATTCAGTCAGTCTGTCAGTCAGTCAGTCGGTCAGTCCTGTCCAGTCAGTTAGTCAGTCAAGCAGTCAGTCAGGTAGTCAAGCAGTCAGTCAGTCAGTGTCAGTCAGTCATTTAGTCATTCAGTCAGTCAGTGAAATAGCCAGTCAGAGAGTCAAGCAGTCAGTCAGTCAGTCTCAGTCAGTCAGTTAGTCAGTCAGTCAGTCAGTCAGTCCAGTCTCAGTCAGTCAGGCAGTTAGTCAGTCAGTCTCGGTCAGTCAGTGAGTCAGTCAGTCAGTATCAGTCAGTCAGTGAGTCAGTCTGTCAGTCAGGCAGTATCAGTCAGGCAGTAAGACTCCGCTCGACAGAACTCCGATAGCCTAATGGCTAGACCGCTGGTCTTCCAAGCGAGTGGCCTGGGTTCGAGTCCCAGCCGGAGCGAATATCTTCAATGTATATATTTCTTTTCTAATTTGAAAATTCTTTTTTTTTTCAATTTCTTTCCTTTGCAATTATTGATTATTTATGTAGGGAAGAAAATTCTGTGTCAGTTTAATTTTTCGACACGAAGATTTCAAAGTGTTTAAATAAACAATTACCAAGGTGCATTTTTTGTTTTTATTATATTTAAAACTCCCAACGACAGAGCTCCCATAGACTAATGGCTAGAGTGTTAGGCTTCCAAGCGAGTGGCCCTGGGTTCGAGTCCCAGCCTGAACGAAAATCTGCAATGTATACTTTTAGTTTCTAATTTGAAATTTCTTCTTCTTTTTTTTTAATTTTTCTCTTTTGCGAATATTGATTATTTATGTAGGGAGAAAAATTCTGAGTCAGTTTAATTATTCGACCTGTAAATTTCAAAGTGTTTGAATCAATAATTACCAAGGTGCTTTTTTTGTTTTTATTATATTTAAGACTTCCATCGACAGAGCTCCGATAGCCTAATGGCTAGACCGTTGGGTTCCAAGCGCGTGGTACTGGGTTCGAGTCCCGGCCGGAACGAAAATCTTCCATGTATATATTTCTCTTCTAATTTGAAGATTCTTTTTTTTTTCAATTTCTTTCTTTTGCAAATATGGATTATTTATGTACGGAAGAAAATTCTGAGTCAGTTTAATCATTCGACCTTTAGATTTCAAAGATTTTAGATCAATAATTACTAAGGTGCATTTTTTGTTTTTATTATAATTAAGACACCGATCAACAGAGATCCGATAGTATATTGGCGAGAGCGTTGGGCTTCCATGAGTGTCGCCCTGGGTTCAAATCCCAGCCGGAAAGGAAATCTTAAATGCAAATATTTTTTTCTAATTTTATAATTCTTTTTTTTTTTTATTTTTCCCTTTTGCGAAGTCAGTCAGTCAGTCTGACAGTCAATCAGTCAAGCACTCAGTCATTCAGTCTCAGTCAGTCAGTCCAGTCAGTCAGTCACTCAGTCAGTCAGTTAGTCCTTCAGCCAGTCAGTCAAGCAGTCAGTCATTTAGTCTCAGTCAGTCAGTCATTCAGTCAGTCAGTCAGTCAGGCAGTCAGTCAGTCAGTCAGTCGGTCAGTCCTGTGCAGTCAGTTAGTCACTAAAGCAGTCAGTCAGTCTCAGTCAGTCAGTCAGTCAGTCAGTCCAGTCCAGTCTCAGTCAGTCAGTCAGTCAGTCTCGGTCAGTCAGTCAGTCAGTCATTCAGTCAGTCAGTCAGTCAGGCAGTCAGTCAGTCGGTCAGCCTTATTCAGTCAGTCTGTCAGTCAGTCAGTCAGTCAGCCTTATTCAGTCAGTCTGTCAGTCATCCTTATTCAGTCAGTCTGTCAGTCAGTCAGTCGGTCAGTCCTGTCCAGTCAGTTAGTCAGTCAAGCAGTCAGTCAGGTAGTCAAGCAGTCAGTCAGTCAGTGTCAGTCAGTCATTTAGTCATTCAGTCAGTCAGTGAAATAGCCAGTCAGAGAGTCAAGCAGTCAGTCAGTCAGTCTCAGTCAGTCAGTTAGTCAGTCAGTCAGTCAGTCAGTCAGTCCAGTCTCAGTCAGTCAGGCAGTTAGTCAGTCAGTCTCGGTCAGTCAGTGAGTCAGTCAGTCAGTATCAGTCAGGCAGTAAGACTCCGCTCGACAGAACTCCGATAGCCTAATGGCTAGACCGCTGGTCTTCCAAGCGAGTGGCCTGGGTTCGAGTCCCAGCCGGAGCGAATATCTTCAATGTATATATTTCTTTTCTAATTTGAAAATTCTTTTTTTTTCAATTTCTTTCCTTTGCAATTATTGATTATTTATGTAGGGAAGAAAATTCTGAGTCAGTTTAATTTTTCGACACGAAGATTTCAAAGTGTTTAAATAAACAATTACCAAGGTGCATTTTTTGTTTTTATTTTATTTAAAACTCCCACCGACAGAGCTCCCATAGACTAATGGCTAGAGTGTTAGGCTTCCAAGCGAGTGGCCCTGGGTTCGAGTCCCAGCCTGAACGAAAATCTTCAATGTATACTTTTAGTTTCTAATTTGAAATTTCTTCTTCTTTTTTTTTTAATTTTTCTCTTTTGCGAATATTGATTATTTATGTAGGGAGAAAAATTCTGAGTCAGTTTAATTATTCGACCTGTAAATTTCAAAGTGTTTGAATCAATAATTACCAAGGTGCATTTTTTGTTTTTATTATATTTAAGACTTCCATCGACAGAGCTCCGATAGCCTAATGGCTAGACCGTTGGGTTCCAAGCGCGTGGTACTGGGTTCGAGTCCCGGCCGGAACGAAAATCTTCCATGTATATATTTCTCTTCTAATTTGAAGATTCTTTTTTTTTTCAATTTCTTTCTTTTGCAAATATGGATTATTTATGTACGGAAGAAAATTCTGAGTCAGTTTAATCATTCGACCTTTAGATTTCAAAGATTTTAGATCAATAATTACTAAGGTGCATTTTTTGTTTTTATTATAACTAAGACACCGATTAACAGAGATCCGATAGTATATTGGCGAGAGCGTTGGGCTTCCATGAGTGTCGCCCTGGGTTCAAATCCCAGCCGGAAAGGAAATCTTAAATGCAAATATTTTTTTCTAATTTTATAATTCTTTTTTTTTTATTTTTCCCTTTTGCGAAGTCAGTCAGTCAGTCTGACAGTCAATCAGTCAAGCACTCAGTCATTCAGTCTCAGTCAGTCAGTCCAGTCAGTCAGTCACTCAGTCAGTCAGTTAGTCCTTCAGCCAGTCAGTCAAGCAGTCAGTCATTTAGTCTCAGTCAGTCAGTCATTCAGTCAGTCAGTCAGTCAGGCAGTCAGTCAGTCAGTCAGTCGGTCAGTCCTGTGCAGTCAGTTAGTCACTAAAGCAGTCAGTCAGTCTCAGTCAGTCAGTCAGTCAGTCCAGTCCAGTCTCAGTCAGTCAGTCAGTCAGTCTCGGTCAGTCAGTCAGTCAGTCATTCAGTCAGTCAGTCAGTCAGGCAGTCAGTCAGTCGGTCAGCCTTATTCAGTCAGTCTGTCAGTCAGTCAGTCAGTCAGCCTTATTCAGTCAGTCTGTCAGTCATCCTTATTCAGTCAGTCTGTCAGTCAGTCAGTCGGTCAGTCCTGTCCAGTCAGTTAGTCAGTCAAGCAGTCAGTCAGGTAGTCAAGCAGTCAGTCAGTCAGTGTCAGTCAGTCATTTAGTCATTCAGTCAGTCAGTGAAATAGCCAGTCAGAGAGTCAAGCAGTCAGTCAGTCAGTCTCAGTCAGTCAGTTAGTCAGTCAGTCAGTCAGTCAGTCAGTCAGTCCAGTCTCAGTCAGTCAGGCAGTTAGTCAGTCAGTCTCGGTCAGTCAGTGAGTCAGTCAGTCAGTATCAGTCAGTCAGTGAGTCAGTCTGTCAGTCAGGCAGTATCAGTCAGGCAGTAAGACTCCGCTCGACAGAACTCCGATAGCCTAATGGCTAGACCGCTGGTCTTCCAAGCGAGTGGCCTGGGTTCGAGTCCCAGCCGGAGCGAATATCTTTAATGTATATATTTCTTTTCTAATTTGAAAATTCTTTTTTTTTTCAATTTCTTTCCTTTGCAATTATTGATTATTTATGTAGGGAAGAAAATTCTGAGTCAGTTTAATTTTTCGACACGAAGATTTCAAAGAGTTTAAATAAACAATTACCAAGGTGCATTTTTTGTTTTTATTATATTTAAAACTCCCACCGACAGAGCTCCCATAGACTAATGGCTAGAGTGTTAGGCTTCCAAGCGAGTGGCCTGGGTTCGAGTCCCAGCCGGAGCGAATATCTTCAATGTATATATTTCTTTTCTAATTTGAAAATTCTTTTTTTTTTCAATTTCTTTCCTTTGCAATTATTGATTATTTATGTAGGGAAGAAAATTCTGAGTCAGTTTAATTTTTCGACACAAAGATTTCAAAGTGTTTAAATAAACAATTACCAAGGTGCATTTTTTGTTTTTATTATATTTAAAACTCCCACCGACAGAGCTCCCATAGACTAATGGCTAGAGTGTTAGGCTTCCAAGCGAGTGGCCCTGGGTTCGAGTCCCAGCCTGAACGAAAATCTTCAATGTATACTTTTAGTTTCTAATTTGAAATTTCTTCTTCTTTTTTTTTTTAATTTTTCTCTTTTGCGAATATTGATTATTTATGTAGGGAGAAAAATTCTGAGTCAGTTTAATTATTCGACCTGTAAATTTCAAAGTGTTTGAATCAATAATTACCAAGGTGCATTTTTTGTTTTTATTATATTTAAGACTTCCATCGACAGAGCTCCGATAGCCTAATGGCTAGACCGTTGGGTTCCAAGCGCGTGGTACTGGGTTCGAGTCCCGGCCGGAACGAAAATCTTCCATGTATATATTTCTCTTCTAATTTGAAGATTCTTTTTTTTTTTCAATTTCTTTCTTTTGCAAATATGGATTATTTATGTACGGAAGAAAATTCTGAGTCAGTTTAATCATTCGACCTTTAGATTTCAAAGATTTTAGATCAATAATTACTAAGGTGCATTTTTTGTTTTTATTATAACTAAGACACCGATCAACAGAGATCCGAAAGTATATTGACGAGAGCGTTGGGCTTCCATGAGTGTCGCCCTGGGTTCAAATCCCAGCCGGAAAGGAAATCTTAAATGCAAATATTTTTTTCTAATTTTATAATTCTTTTTTTTTTATTTTTCCCTTTTGCGAAGTCAGTCAGTCAGTCTGACAGTCAATCAGTCAAGCACTCAGTCATTCAGTCTCAGTCAGTCAGTTAGTCCTTCAGCCAGTCAGTCAAGCAGTCAGTCATTTAGTCTCAGTCAGTCAGTCATTCAGTCATTCAGTCAGTCAGGCAGTCAGTCAGTCAGTCAGTCGGTCAGTCCTGTGCAGTCAGTTAGTCACTAAAGCAGTCAGTCAGTCAGTCAGTCAGTCAGTCAGTCAGTCCAGTCCAGTCTCAGTCAGTCAGTCAGTCAGTCTCGGTCAGTCAGTCAGTCAGTCATTCAGTCAGTCAGTCAGTCAGGCAGTCAGTCAGTCGGTCAGCCTTATTCAGTCAGTCTGTCAGTCAGTCAGTCAGTCAGCCTTATTCAGTCAGTCTGTCAGTCATCCTTATTCAGTCAGTCTGTCAGTCAGTCAGTCGGTCAGTCCTGTCCAGTCAGTTAGTCAGTCAAGCAGTCAGTCAGGTAGTCAAGCAGTCAGTCAGTCAGTGTCAGTCAGTCATTTAGTCATTCAGTCAGTCAGTGAAATAGCCAGTCAGAGAGTCAAGCAGTCAGTCAGTCAGTCTCAGTCAGTCAGTTAGTCAGTCAGTCAGTCAGTCAGTCAGTCAGTCCAGTCTCAGTCAGTCAGGCAGTTAGTCAGTCAGTCTCGGTCAGTCAGTGAGTCAGTCAGTCAGTATCAGTCAGTCAGTGAGTCAGTCTGTCAGTCAGGCAGTATCAGTCAGGCAGTAAGACTCCGCTCGACAGAACTCCGATAGCCTAATGGCTAGACCGCTGGTCTTCCAAGCGAGTGGCCTGGGTTCGAGTCCCAGCCGGAGCGAATATCTTTAATGTATATATTTCTTTTCTAATTTGAAAATTCTTTTTTTTTTTCAATTTCTTTCCTTTGCAATTATTGATTATTTATGTAGGGAAGAAAATTCTGAGTCAGTTTAATTTTTCGACACGAAGATTTCAAAGAGTTTAAATAAACAATTACCAAGGTGCATTTTTTGTTTTTATTATATTTAAAACTCCCACCGACAGAGCTCCCATAGACTAATGGCTAGAGTGTTAGGCTTCCAAGCGAGTGGCCCTGGGTTCGAGTCCCAGCCTGAACGAAAATCTTCAATGTATACTTTTAGTTTCTAATTTGAAATTTCTTCTTCTTTTTTTTTTAATTTTTCTCTTTTGCGAATATTGATTATTTATGTAGGGAGAAAAATTCTAAATCAGTTTAATAATTCGACCTGTAAATTTCAAAGTGTTTGAATCAATAATTACCAAGGTGCATTTTTTGTTTTTATTATATTTAAGACTTCCATCGACAGAGCTCCGATAGCCTAATGGCTAGACCGTTGGGTTCCAAGCGCGTGGTACTGGGTTCGAGTCCCGGCCGGAACGAAAATCTTCCATGTATATATTTCTCTTCTAATTTGAAGATTCTTTTTTTTTTTTCAATTTCTTTCTTTTGCAAATATGGATTATTTATGTACGGAAGAAAATTCTGAGTCAGTTTAATCATTCGACCTTTAGATTTCAAAGATTTTAGATCAATAATTACTAAGGTGCATTTTTTGTTTTTATTATAACTAAGACACCGATCAACAGAGATCCGAAAGTATATTGACGAGAGCGTTGGGCTTCCATGAGTGTCGCCCTGGGTTCAAATCCCAGCCGGAAAGGAAATCTTAAATGCAAATATTTTTTTCTAATTTTATAATTCTTTTTTTTTTATTTTTCCCTTTTGCGAAGTCAGTCAGTCAGTCTGACAGTCAATCAGTCAAGCACTCAGTCATTCAGTCTCAGTCAGTCAGTCCAGTCAGTCAGTCACTCAGTCAGTCAGTTAGTCCTTCAGCCAGTCAGTCAAGCAGTCAGTCATTTAGTCTCAGTCAGTCAGTCATTCAGTCAGTCAGTCAGTCAGGCAGTCAGTCAGTCAGTCAGTCGGTCAGTCCTGTGCAGTCAGTTAGTCACTAAAGCAGTCAGTCAGTCTCAGTCAGTCAGTCAGTCAGTCCAGTCCAGTCTCAGTCAGTCAGTCAGTCAGTCTCGGTCAGTCAGTCAGTCAGTCATTCAGTCAGTCAGTCAGTCAGGCAGTCAGTCAGTCGGTCAGCCTTATTCAGTCAGTCTGTCAGTCAGTCAGTCAGTCAGCCTTATTCAGTCAGTCTGTCAGTCATCCTTATTCAGTCAGTCTGTCAGTCAGTCAGTCGGTCAGTCCTGTCCAGTCAGTTAGTCAGTCAAGCAGTCAGTCAGGTAGTCAAGCAGTCAGTCAGTCAGTGTCAGTCAGTCATTTAGTCATTCATTCAGTCAGTGAAATAGCCAGTCAGAGAGTCAAGCAGTCAGTCAGTCAGTCTCAGTCAGTCAGTTAGTCAGTCAGTCAGTCAGTCAGTCAGTCAGTCCAGTCTCAGTCAGTCAGGCAGTTAGTCAGTCAGTCTCGGTCAGTCAGTGAGTCAGTCAGTCAGTATCAGTCAGTCAGTGAGTCAGTCTGTCAGTCAGGCAGTATCAGTCAGGCAGTAAGACTCCGCTCGACAGAACTCCGATAGCCTAATGGCTAGACCGCTGGTCTTCCAAGCGAGTGGCCTGGGTTCGAGTCCCAGCCGGAGCGAATATCTTTAATGTATATATTTCTTTTCTAATTTGAAAATTCTTTTTTTTTTCAATTTCTTTCCTTTGCAATTATTGATTATTTATGTAGGGAAGAAAATTCTGAGTCAGTTTAATTTTTCGACACGAAGATTTCAAAGAGTTTAAATAAACAATTACCAAGGTGCATTTTTTGTTTTTATTATATTTAAAACTCCCACCGACAGAGCTCCCATAGACTAATGGCTAGAGTGTTAGGCTTCCAAGCGAGTGGCCTGGGTTCGAGTCCCAGCCGGAGCGAATATCTTCAATGTATATATTTCTTTTCTAATTTGAAAATTCTTTTTTTTTTCAATTTCTTTCCTTTGCAATTATTGATTATTTATGTAGGGAAGAAAATTCTGAGTCAGTTTAATTTTTCGACACGAAGATTTCAAAGTGTTTAAATAAACAATTACCAAGGTGCATTTTTTGTTTTTATTATATTTAAAACTCCCACCGACAGAGCTCCCATAGACTAATGGCTAGAGTGTTAGGCTTCCAAGCGAGTGGCCCTGGGTTCGAGTCCCAGCCTGAACGAAAATCTTCAATGTATACTTTTAGTTTCTAATTTGAAATTTCTTCTTCTTTTTTTTTTAATTTTTCTCTTTTGCGAATATTGATTATTTATGTAGGGAGAAAAATTCTGAGTCAGTTTAATTATTCGACCTGTAAATTTCAAAGTGTTTGAATCAATAATTACCAAGGTGCATTTTTTGTTTTTATTATATTTAAGACTTCCATCGACAGAGCTCCGATAGCCTAATGGCTAGACCGTTGGGTTCCAAGCGCGTGGTACTGGGTTCGAGTCCCGGCCGGAACGAAAATCTTCCATGTATATATTTCTCTTCTAATTTGAAGATTCTTTTTTTTTTTCAATTTCTTTCTTTTGCAAATATGGATTATTTATGTACGGAAGAAAATTCTGAGTCAGTTTAATCATTCGACCTTTAGATTTCAAAGATTTTAGATCAATAATTACTAAGGTGCATTTTTTGTTTTTATTATAACTAAGACACCGATCAACAGAGATCCGAAAGTATATTGACGAGAGCGTTGGGCTTCCATGAGTGTCGCCCTGGGTTCAAATCCCAGCCGGAAAGGAAATCTTAAATGCAAATATTTTTTTCTAATTTTATAATTCTTTTTTTTTTATTTTTCCCTTTTGCGAAGTCAGTCAGTCAGTCTGACAGTCAATCAGTCAAGCACTCAGTCATTCAGTCTCAGTCAGTCAGTTAGTCCTTCAGCCAGTCAGTCAAGCAGTCAGTCATTTAGTCTCAGTCAGTCAGTCATTCAGTCAGTCAGTCAGTCAGGCAGTCAGTCAGTCAGTCAGTCGGTCAGTCCTGTGCAGTCAGTTAGTCACTAAAGCAGTCAGTCAGTCTCAGTCAGTCAGTCAGTCAGTCCAGTCCAGTCTCAGTCAGTCAGTCAGTCAGTCTCGGTCAGTCAGTCAGTCAGTCATTCAGTCAGTCAGTCAGTCAGGCAGTCAGTCAGTCGGTCAGCCTTATTCAGTCAGTCTGTCAGTCAGTCAGTCAGTCAGCCTTATTCAGTCAGTCTGTCAGTCATCCTTATTCAGTCAGTCTGTCAGTCAGTCAGTCGGTCAGTCCTGTCCAGTCAGTTAGTCAGTCAAGCAGTCAGTCAGGTAGTCAAGCAGTCAGTCAGTCAGTGTCAGTCAGTCATTTAGTCATTCAGTCAGTCAGTGAAATAGCCAGTCAGAGAGTCAAGCAGTCAGTCAGTCAGTCTCAGTCAGTCAGTTAGTCAGTCAGTCAGTCAGTCAGTCAGTCAGTCCAGTCTCAGTCAGTCAGGCAGTTAGTCAGTCAGTCTCGGTCAGTCAGTGAGTCAGTCAGTCAGTATCAGTCAGTCAGTGAGTCAGTCTGTCAGTCAGGCAGTATCTGACGGCGGTCTAGCCTAGTGGCTAGACCGCCGGAGTCCCAGCCGGAGCGAATATCTTCAATGTATATATTTCTTTTCTAATTTGAAAATTCTTTTTTTTTTTCAATTTCTTTCCTTTGCAATTATTGATTATTTATGTAGGGAAGAAAATTCTGAGTCAGTTTAATTTTTCGACACCAAGATTTCAAAGTGTTTAAATAAACAATTACCAAGGTGCATTATTTGTTTTTATTATATTTAAAACTCCCACCGACAGAGCTCCCATAGACTAATGAGTAGAGTGTTAGGCTTCCAAGCGAGTGGCCCTGGGTTCGAGTCCCAGCCTGAACGAAAATCTTCAATGTATACTTTTAGTTTCTAATTTGAAATTTCTTCTTCTTTTTTTTTAAATTTTTCTCTTTTGCGAATATTGATTATTTATGTAGGGAGAAAAATTCTGAGTCAGTTTAATTATTCGACCTGTAAATTTCAAAGTGTTTGAATCAATAATTACCAAGGTGCATTTTTTGTTTTTATTATATTTAAGACTTCCATCGACAGAGCTCCGATAGCCTAATGGCTAGACCGTTGGTTCCAAGCGCGTGGTACTGGGTTCGAGTCCCGGCCGGGACGAAAATCTTCCATGTATATATTTCTCTTCTAATTTGAAGATTCTTTTTTTTTTTTCAATTTCTTTCTTTTGCAAATATGGATTTTTTATGTACGGAAGAAAATTCTGAGTCAGTTTAATCATTCGACCTTTAGATTTCAAAGATTTTAGATCAATAATTACTAAGGTGCATTTTTTGTTTTTATTATAATTAAGACACCGATCAACAGGAAGCCCAACTGCGAGAGCGTTGGGCTTCCATGAGTGCCGCCCTGGGTTCAAATCCCAGCCGGAAAGGAAATCTTAAATGCAAATATTTTTTTCTAATTTTATAATTCTTTTTTTTTTTATTTTTCCCTTTTGCGAAGTCAGTCAGTCAGTCTGACAGTCAATCAGTCAAGCACTCAGTCATTCAGTCTCAGTCAGTCAGTCCAGTCAGTCAGTCACTCAGTCAGTCAGTTAGTCCTTCAGCCAGTCAGTCAAGCAGTCAGTCATTTAGTCTCAGTCAGTCAGTCATTCAGTCAGTCAGTCAGTCAGGCAGTCAGTCAGTCAGTCAGTCGGTCAGTCCTGTGCAGTCAGTTAGTCACTAAAGCAGTCAGTCAGTCTCAGTCAGTCAGTCAGTCAGTCAGTCCAGTCCAGTCTCAGTCAGTCAGTCAGTCAGTCTCGGTCAGTCAGTCAGTCAGTCATTCAGTCAGTCAGTCAGTCAGGCAGTCAGTCAGTCGGTCAGCCTTATTCAGTCAGTCTGTCTGTCAGTCAGACAGTCAGCCTTATTCAGTCAGTCTGTCAGTCATCCTTATTCAGTCAGTCTGTCAGTCAGTCAGTCGGTCAGTCCTGTCCAGTCAGTTAGTCAGTCAAGCAGTCAGTCAGGTAGTCAAGCAGTCAGTCAGTCAGTGTCAGTCAGTCATTTAGTCATTCAGTCAGTCAGTGAAATAGCCAGTCAGAGAGTCAAGCAGTCAGTCAGTCAGTCAGTCTCAGTCAGTCAGTTAGTCAGTTAGTCAGTCAGTCAGTCAGTCAGTCCAGTCTCAGTCAGTCAGTCCAGTCTCAGTCAGTCAGGCAGTTAGTCAGTCAGTCTCGGTCAGTCAGTCAGTATCAGTCAGTCAGTGAGTCAGTCTGTCAGTCAGGCAGTATCAGTCAGGCAGTAAGACTCCGCTCGACAGAACTCCGATAGCCTAATGGCTAGACCGCTGGTCTTCCAAGCGAGTGGCCTGGGTTCGAGTCCCAGCCGGAGCGAATATCTTCAATGTATATATTTCTTTTCTAATTTGAAAATTCTTTTTTTTTTTCAATTTCTTTCCTTTGCAATTGTTGATTATTTATGTAGGGAAGAAAATTCTGAGTCAGTTTAATTTTTCGACACGAAGATTTCAAAGTGTTTAAATAAACAATTACCAAGGTGCATTTTTTGTTTTTATTATATTTAAAACTCCCACCGACAGAGCTCCCATAGACTAATGGCTAGAGTGTTAGGCTTCCAAGCGAGTGGCGCTGGGTTCGAGTCCCAGCCTGAACGAAAATCTTCAATGTATACTTTTAGTTTCTAATTTGAAATTTCTTCTTCTTTTTTTTTAAATTTTTCTCTTTTGCGAATATTGATTATTTATGTAGGGAGAAAAATTCTGAGTCAGTTTAATTATTCGACCTGTAAATTTCAAAGTGTTTGAATCAATAATTACCAAGGTGCATTTTTTGTTTTATTATATTTAAGACTTCCATCGACAGAGCTCCGATAGCCTAATGGCTAGACCGTTGGGTTCCAAGCGCGTGGTACTGGGTTCGAGTCCCGGCCGGAACGAAAATCTTCAATGTATACTTTTAGTTTCTAATTTGAAATTTCTTCTTCTTTTTTTTTAAATTTTTCTCATTTGCGAATATTGATTATTTATGTAGGGAGAAAAATTCTGAGTCAGTTTAATTATTCGACCTGTAAATTTCAAAGTGTTTGAATCAATAATTACCAAGGTGCATTTTTTGTTTTTATTATATTTAAGACTTCCATCGACAGAGCTCCGATAGCCTAATGGCTAGACCGTTGGGTTCCAAGCGCGTGGTACTGGGTTCGAGTCCCGGCCGGAACGAAAATCTTCCATGTATATATTTCTCTTCTAATTTGAAGATTCTTTTTTTTTTTTCAATTTCTTTCTTTTGCAAATATGGATTATTTATGTACGGAAGAAAATTCTGAGTCAGTTTAATCATTCGACCTTTAGATTTCAAAGATTTTAGATCAATAATTACTAAGGTGCATTTTTTGTTTTTATTATAATTAAGACACCGATCAACAGAGATCCGATAGTATATTGGCGAGAGCGTTGGGCTTCCATGAGTGTCGCCCTGGGTTCAAATCCCAGCCGGAAAGGAAATCTTAAATGCAAATATTTTTTTCTAATTTTATAATTCTTTTTTTTTTTTATTTTTCCCTTTTGCGAAGTCAGTCAGTCAGTCTGACAGTCAATCAGTCAAGCACTCAGTCATTCAGTCTCAGTCAGTCAGTCCAGTCAGTCAGTCACTCAGTCAGTCAGTTAGTCCTTCAGCCAGTCAGTCAAGCAGTCAGTCATTTAGTCTCAGTCAGTCAGTCATTCAGTCAGTCAGTCAGTCAGTCAGTCAGTCAGTCGGTCAGTCCTGTGCAGTCAGTTAGTCACTAAAGCAGTCAGTCAGTCTCAGTCAGTCAGTCAGTCAGTCAGTCCAGTCCAGTCTCAGCTAGTCAGTCAGTCAGTCTCGGTCAGTCAGTCAGTCAGTCATTCAGTCAGTCAGTCAGTCAGGCAGTCAGTCAGTCGGTCAGCCTTATTCAGTCAGTCTGTCAGTCAGTCAGTCAGTCAGCCTTATTCAGTCAGTCTGTCAGTCATCCTTATTCAGTCAGTCTGTCAGTCAGTCAGTCGGTCAGTCCTGTCCAGTCAGTTAGTCAGTCAAGCAGTCAGTCAGGTAGTCAAGCAGTCAGTCAGTCAGTGTCAGTCAGTCATTTAGTCATTCAGTCAGTCAGTGAAATAGCCAGTCAGAGAGTCAAGCAGTCAGTCAGTCAGTCTCAGTCAGTCAGTTAGTCAGTCAGTCAGTCAGTCAGTCAGTCAGTCCAGTCTCAGTCAGTCAGGCAGTTAGTCAGTCAGTCTCGGTCAGTCAGTGAGTCAGTCAGTCAGTATCAGTCAGTCAGTGAGTCAGTCTGTCAGTCAGGCAGTATCAGTCAGGCAGTAAGACTCCGCTCGACAGAACTCCGATAGCCTAATGGCTAGACCGCTGATCTTCCAAGCGAGTGGCCTGGGTTCGAGTCCCAGCCGGAGCGAATATCTTTAATGTATATATTTCTTTTCTAATTTGAAAATTCTTTTTTTTTTTCAATTTCTTTCCTTTGCAATTATTGATTATATATGTAGGGAAGAAAATTCTGAGTCAGTTTAATTTTTCGACACGAAGATTTCAAAGAGTTTAAATAAACAATTACCAAGGTGCATTTTTTGTTTTTATTATATTTAAAACTCCCACCGACAGAGCTCCCATAGACTAATGGCTAGAGTGTTAGGCTTCCAAGCGAGTGGCCCTGGGTTCGAGTCCCAGCCTGAACGAAAATCTTCAATGTATACTTTTAGTTTCTAATTTGAAATTTCTTCTTCTTTTTTTTTTAATTTTTCTCTTTTGCGAATATTGATTATTTATGTAGGGAGAAAAATTCTGAGTCAGTTTAATTATTCGACCTGTAAATTTCAAAGTGTTTAAATCAATAATTACCAAGGTGCATTTTTTGTTTTTATTATATTTAAGACTTCCATCGACAGAGCTCCGGTAGCCTAATGGCTAGACCGTTGGGTTCCAAGCGCGTGGTACTGGGTTCGAGTCCCGGCCGGAACGAAAATCTTCCATGTATATATTTCTCTTCTAATTTGAAGATTCTTTTTTTTTTCAATTTCTTTCTTTTGCAAATATGGATTATTTATGTACGGAAGAAAATTCTGAGTCAGTTTAATCATTCGACCTTTAGATTTCAAAGATTTTAGATCAATAATTACTAAGGTGCATTTTTTGTTTTTATTATAACTAAGACACCGATCAACAGAGATCCGATAGTATATTGGCGAGAGCGTTGGGCTTCCATGAGTGTCGCCCTGGGTTCAAATCCCAGCCGGAAAGGAAATCTTAAATGCAAATATTTTTTTCTAATTTTATAATTCTTTTTTTTATTTTTCCCTTTTGCGAAGTCAGTCAGTCAGTCTGACAGTCAATCAGTCAAGCACTCAGTCATTCAGTCTCAGTCAGTCAGTCCAGTCAGTCAGTCACTCAGTCAGTCAGTTAGTCCTTCAGCCAGTCAGTCAAGCAGTCAGACATTTAGTCTCAGTCAGTCAGTCATTCAGTCAGTCAGTCAGTCAGGCAGTCAGTCAGTCAGTCAGTCGGTCAGTCCTGTGCAGTCAGTTAGTCACTAAAGCAGTCAGTCAGTCTCAGTCAGTCAGTCAGTCAGTCAGTCCAGTCCAGTCTCAGTCAGTCAGTCAGTCAGTCTCGGTCAGTCAGTCAGTCAGTCATTCTGTCAGTCAGTCAGTCAGGCAGTCAGTCAGTCGGTCAGCCTTATTCAGTCAGTCTGTCAGTCAGTCAGTCAGTCATCCTATTCAGTCAGTCTGTCAGTCAGTCAGTCGGTCAGTCCTGTCCAGTCAGTTAGTCAGTCAAGCAGTCAGTCAGGTATTCAAGCAGTCAGTCAGTCAGTGTCAGTCAGTCATTTAGTCATTCAGTCAGTCAGTGAAATAGCCAGTCAGAGAGTCAAGCAGTCAGTCAGTCAGTCTCAGTCAGTCAGTTAGTCAGTCAGTCAGTCAGTCAGTCAGTCAGTCCAGTCTCAGTCAGTCAGGCAGTTAGTCAGTCAGTCTCGGTCAGTCAGTGAGTCAGTCAGTCAGTATCAGTCAGTCAGTGAGTCAGTCTGTCAGTCAGGCAGTATCAGTCAGGCAGTAAGACTCCGCTCGACGGAACGCCGATAGCCTAATGGCTAGACCGCTGGTCTTCCAAGCGAGTGGCCTGGGTTCGAGTCCCAGCCGGAGCGAATATCTTCAATGTATATATTTCTTTTCTAATTTGAAAATTCTTTTTTTTTTTCAATTTCTTTCCTTTGCAATTGTTGATTATTTATGTAGGGAAGAAAATTCTGAGTCAGTTTAATTTTTCGACACGAAGATTTCAAAGTGTTTAAATAAACAATTACCAAGGTGCATTTTTTGTTTTTATTATATTTAAAACTCCCACCGACAGAGCTCCCATAGACTAATGGCTAGAGTGTTAGGCTTCCAAGCGAGTGGCGCTGGGTTCGAGTCCCAGCCTGAACGAAAATCTTCAATGTATACTTTTAGTTTCTAATTTGAAATTTCTTCTTCTTTTTTTTTAAATTTTTCTCTTTTGCGAATATTGATTATTTATGTAGGGAGAAAAATTCTGAGTCAGTTTAATTATTCGACCTGTAAATTTCAAAGTGTTTGAATCAATAATTACCAAGGTGCATTTTTTGTTTTATTATATTTAAGACTTCCATCGACAGAGCTCCGATAGCCTAATGGCTAGACCGTTGGGTTCCAAGCGCGTGGTACTGGGTTCGAGTCCCGGCCGGAACGAAAATCTTCAATGTATACTTTTAGTTTCTAATTTGAAATTTCTTCTTCTTTTTTTTTAAATTTTTCTCATTTGCGAATATTGATTATTTATGTAGGGAGAAAAATTCTGAGTCAGTTTAATTATTCGACCTGTAAATTTCAAAGTGTTTGAATCAATAATTACCAAGGTGCATTTTTTGTTTTTATTATATTTAAGACTTCCATCGACAGAGCTCCGATAGCCTAATGGCTAGACCGTTGGGTTCCAAGCGCGTGGTACTGGGTTCGAGTCCCGGCCGGAACGAAAATCTTCCATGTATATATTTCTCTTCTAATTTGAAGATTCTTTTTTTTTTTCAATTTCTTTCTTTTGCAAATATGGATTATTTATGTACGGAAGAAAATTCTGAGTCAGTTTAATCATTCGACCTTTAGATTTCAAAGATTTTAGATCAATAATTACTAAGGTGCATTTTTTGTTTTTATTATAATTAAGACACCGATCAACAGAGATCCGATAGTATATTGGCGAGAGCGTTGGGCTTCCATGAGTGTCGCCCTGGGTTCAAATCCCAGCCGGAAAGGAAATCTTAAATGCAAATATTTTTTTCTAATTTTATAATTCTTTTTTTTTTTATTTTTCCCTTTTGCGAAGTCAGTCAGTCAGTCTGACAGTCAATCAGTCAAGCACTCAGTCATTCAGTCTCAGTCAGTCAGTCCAGTCAGTCAGTCACTCAGTCAGTCAGTTAGTCCTTCAGCCAGTCAGTCAAGCAGTCAGTCATTTAGTCTCAGTCAGTCAGTCATTCAGTCAGTCAGTCAGTCAGTCAGTCAGTCAGTCGGTCAGTCCTGTGCAGTCAGTTAGTCACTAAAGCAGTCAGTCAGTCTCAGTCAGTCAGTCAGTCAGTCAGTCCAGTCCAGTCTCAGCTAGTCAGTCAGTCAGTCTCGGTCAGTCAGTCAGTCAGTCATTCAGTCAGTCAGTCAGTCAGGCAGTCAGTCAGTCGGTCAGCCTTATTCAGTCAGTCTGTCAGTCAGTCAGTCAGTCAGCCTTATTCAGTCAGTCTGTCAGTCATCCTTATTCAGTCAGTCTGTCAGTCAGTCAGTCGGTCAGTCCTGTCCAGTCAGTTAGTCAGTCAAGCAGTCAGTCAGGTAGTCAAGCAGTCAGTCAGTCAGTGTCAGTCAGTCATTTAGTCATTCAGTCAGTCAGTGAAATAGCCAGTCAGAGAGTCAAGCAGTCAGTCAGTCAGTCTCAGTCAGTCAGTTAGTCAGTCAGTCAGTCAGTCAGTCAGTCAGTCCAGTCTCAGTCAGTCAGGCAGTTAGTCAGTCAGTCTCGGTCAGTCAGTGAGTCAGTCAGTCAGTATCAGTCAGTCAGTGAGTCAGTCTGTCAGTCAGGCAGTATCAGTCAGGCAGTAAGACTCCGCTCGACAGAACTCCGATAGCCTAATGGCTAGACCGCTGATCTTCCAAGCGAGTGGCCTGGGTTCGAGTCCCAGCCGGAGCGAATATCTTTAATGTATATATTTCTTTTCTAATTTGAAAATTCTTTTTTTTTTTTCAATTTCTTTCCTTTGCAATTATTGATTATTTATGTAGGGAAGAAAATTCTGAGTCAGTTTAATTTTTCGACACGAAGATTTCAAAGAGTTTAAATAAACAATTACCAAGGTGCATTTTTTGTTTTTATTATATTTAAAACTCCCACCGACAGAGCTCCCATAGACTAATGGCTAGAGTGTTAGGCTTCCAAGCGAGTGGCCCTGGGTTCGAGTCCCAGCCTGAACGAAAATCTTCAATGTATACTTTTAGTTTCTAATTTGAAATTTCTTCTTCTTTTTTTTTTAATTTTTCTCTTTTGCGAATATTGATTATTTATGTAGGGAGAAAAATTCTGAGTCAGTTTAATTATTCGACCTGTAAATTTCAAAGTGTTTAAATCAATAATTACCAAGGTGCATTTTTTGTTTTTATTATATTTAAGACTTCCATCGACAGAGCTCCGGTAGCCTAATGGCTAGACCGTTGGGTTCCAAGCGCGTGGTACTGGGTTCGAGTCCCGGCCGGAACGAAAATCTTCCATGTATATATTTCTCTTCTAATTTGAAGATTCTTTTTTTTTCAATTTCTTTCTTTTGCAAATATGGATTATTTATGTACGGAAGAAAATTCTGAGTCAGTTTAATCATTCGACCTTTAGATTTCAAAGATTTTAGATCAATAATTACTAAGGTGCATTTTTTGTTTTTATTATAACTAAGACACCGATCAACAGAGATCCGATAGTATATTGGCGAGAGCGTTGGGCTTCCATGAGTGTCGCCCTGGGTTCAAATCCCAGCCGGAAAGGAAATCTTAAATGCAAATATTTTTTTCTAATTTTATAATTCTTTTTTTTATTTTTCCCTTTTGCGAAGTCAGTCAGTCAGTCTGACAGTCAATCAGTCAAGCACTCAGTCATTCAGTCTCAGTCAGTCAGTCCAGTCAGTCAGTCACTCAGTCAGTCAGTTAGTCCTTCAGCCAGTCAGTCAAGCAGTCAGACATTTAGTCTCAGTCAGTCAGTCATTCAGTCAGTCAGTCAGTCAGGCAGTCAGTCAGTCAGTCAGTCGGTCAGTCCTGTGCAGTCAGTTAGTCACTAAAGCAGTCAGTCAGTCTCAGTCAGTCAGTCAGTCAGTCAGTCCAGTCCAGTCTCAGTCAGTCAGTCAGTCAGTCTCGGTCAGTCAGTCAGTCAGTCATTCTGTCAGTCAGTCAGTCAGGCAGTCAGTCAGTCGGTCAGCCTTATTCAGTCAGTCTGTCAGTCAGTCAGTCAGTCATCCTTATTCAGTCAGTCTGTCAGTCAGTCAGTCGGTCAGTCCTGTCCAGTCAGTTAGTCAGTCAAGCAGTCAGTCAGGTATTCAAGCAGTCAGTCAGTCAGTGTCAGTCAGTCATTTAGTCATTCAGTCAGTCAGTGAAATAGCCAGTCAGAGAGTCAAGCAGTCAGTCAGTCAGTCTCAGTCAGTCAGTTAGTCAGTCAGTCAGTCAGTCAGTCAGTCAGTCCAGTCTCAGTCAGTCAGGCAGTTAGTCAGTCAGTCTCGGTCAGTCAGTGAGTCAGTCAGTCAGTATCAGTCAGTCAGTGAGTCAGTCTGTCAGTCAGGCAGTATCAGTCAGGCAGTAAGACTCCGCTCGACAGAACGCCGATAGCCTAATGGCTAGACCGCTGGTCTTCCAAGCGAGTGGCCTGGGTTCGAGTCCCAGCCGGAGCGAATATCTTCAATGTATATATTTCTTTTCTAATTTGAAAATTCTTTTTTTTTTCAATTTCTTTCCTTTGCAATTATTGATTATTTATGTAGGGAAGAAAATTCTGAGTCAGTTTAATTTTTCGACACGAAGATTTCAAAGTGTTTAAATAAACAATTACCAAGGTGCATTTTTTGTTTTTATTATATTTAAAACTCCCACCGACAGAGCTCCCATAGACTAATGGCTAGAGTGTTAGGCTTCCAAGCGAGTGGCCCTGGGTTCGAGTCCCAGCCTGAACGAAAATCTTCAATGTATACTTTTAGTTTCTAATTTGAAATTTCTTCTTCTTTTTTTTTTAATTTTTCTCTTTTGCGAATATTGATTATTTATGTAGGGAGAAAAATTCTGAGTCAGTTTAATTATTCGACCTGTAAATTTCAAAGTGTTTGAATCAATAATTACCAAGGTGCATTTTTTGTTTTTATTATATTTAAGACTTCCATCGACAGAGCTCCGATAGCCTAATGGCTAGACCGTTGGGTTCCAAGCGCGTGGTACTGGGTTCGAGTCCCGGCCGGAACGAAAATCTTCCATGTATATATTTCTCTTCTAATTTGAAGATTCTTTTTTTTTCAATTTCTTTCTTTTGCAAATATGGATTATTTATGTACGGAAGAAAATTCTGAGTCAGTTTAATCATTCGACCTTTAGATTTCAAAGATTTTAGATCAATAATTACTAAGGTGCATTTTTTGTTTTTATTATAATTAAGACACCGATCAACAGAGATCCGATAGTATATTGGCGAGAGCGTTGGGCTTCCATGAGTGTCGCCCTGGGTTCAAATCCCAGCCGGAAAGGAAATCTTAAATGCAAATATTTTTTTCTAATTTTATAATTCTTTTTTTTTATTTTTCCCTTTTGCGAAGTCAGTCAGTCAGTCTGACAGTCAATCAGTCAAGCACTCAGTCATTCAGTCTCAGTCAGTCAGTCCAGTCAGTCAGTCACTCAGTCAGTCAGTTAGTCCTTCAGCCAGTCAGTCAAGCATTCAGTCATTTAGTCTCAGTCAGTCAGTCATTCAGTCAGTCAGTCAGTCAGGCAGTCAGTCAGTCAGTCAGTCAGTCGGTCAGTCCTGTGCAGTCAGTTAGTCAGTAAAGCAGTCAGTCAGTCTCAGTCAGTCAGTCAGTCAGTCAGTCCAGTCCAGTCTCAGTCAGTCAGTCAGTCAGTCTCGGTCAGTCAGTCAGTCAGTCATTCAGTCAGTCAGTCAGTCAGGCAGTCAGTCAGTCCGTCAGCCTTATTCAGTCAGTCTGTCAGTCAGTCAGTCAGTCAGCCTTATTCAGTCAGTCTGTCAGTCATCCTTATTCAGTTAGTCTGTCAGTCATCCTTATTCAGTCAGTCTGTCAGTCAGTCAGTCGGTCAGTCCTGTCCAGTCAGTTAGTCAGTCAAGCACTCAGTCAGGTAGTCAAGCAGTCAGTCAGTCAGTCTCAGTCAGTCAGTTAGTCAGTCAGTCAGTCAGTCAGTCAGTCAGTCCAGTCTCAGTCAGTCAGGCAGTTAGTCAGTCATTCTCGGTCAGTCAGTGAGTCAGTCAGTCAGTATCAGTCAGTCAGTGAGTCTGTCTGTCAGTCAGGCAGTATCACTCAGGCAGTAAGACTCCGCTCGACAGAACTCCGATAGCCTAATGGCTAGACCGCTGGTCTTCCAAGCGAGTGGCCTGGGTTCGAGTCCCAGGAGGAGCGAATATCTTCAATGTATATATTTCTTTTCTAATTTGAAAATTCTTTTTTTTTTCAATTTCTTTCCTTTGCAATTATTGATTATTTATGTAGGGAAGAAAATTCTGAGTCAGTTTAATTTTTCGACACAAAGATTTCAAAGTGTTTAAATAAACAATTACCAAGGTGCATTTTTTGTTTTTATTATATTTAAAACTCCCACCGACAGAGCTCCCATAGACTAATGGCTAGAGTGTTAGGCTTCCAAGCGAGTGGCCCTGGGTTCGAGTCCCAGCCTGTACGAAAATCTTCAATGTATACTTTTAGTTTCTAATTTGAAATTTCTTCTTCTTTTTTTTTAAATTTTTCTCTTTTGCGAATATTGATTATTTATGTAGGGAGAAAAATTCTGAGTCAGTTTAATTATTCGACCTGTAAATTTCAAAGTGTTTGAATCAATAATTACCAAGGTGCATTTTTTGTTTTTATTATATTTAAGACTTCCATCGACAGAGCTCCGATAGCCTTATGGGTAGACCGTTGGGTTCCTAGCGCGTGGTACTGGGTTCGAGTCCCGGCCGGAAAGGAAATCTTAAATGCAAATATTTTTTTCTAATTTTATAATTCTTTTTTTTTTATTTTTCCCTTTTGCGAAGTCAGTCAGTCAGTCTGACAGTCAATCAGTCAAGCACTCAGTCATTCAGTCTCAGTCAGTCAGTCCAGTCAGTCAGTCACTCAGTCAGTCAGTTAGTCCTTCAGCCAGTCAGTCAAGCAGTCAGTCATTTAGTCTCAGTCAGTCAGTCATTCAGTCAGTCAGTCAGTCAGGCAGTCAGTCAGTCAGTCAGTCGGTCAGTCCTGTGCAGTCAGTTAGTCACTAAAGCAGTCAGTCAGTCTCAGTCAGTCAGTCATTCAGTCAGTCCAGTCCAGTCTCAGTCAGTCAGTCAGTCAGTCTCGGTCAGTCAGTCAGTCAGTCATTCAGTCAGTCAGTCAGTCAGGCAGTCAGTCATTCAGTCAGTCAGTCAGTCAGGCAGTCAGTCAGTCGGTCAGCCTTATTCAGTCAGTCTGTCAGTCAGTCAGTCAGTCAGCCTTATTCAGTCAGTCTGTCAGTCATCCTTATTCAGTCAGTCTGTCAGTCAGTCAGTCGGTCAGTCCTGTCCAGTCAGTTAGTCAGTCAAGCAGTCAGTCAGGTAGTCAAGCAGTCAGTCAGTCAGTGTCAGTCAGTCATTTAGTCATTCAGTCAGTCAGTGTCAGTCAGTCATTTAGTCATTCAGTCAGTCAGTGAAATAGCCAGTCAGAGAGTCAAGCAGTCAGTCAGTCAGTCTCAGTCAGTCAGTCAGTCAGTCAGTCAGTCAGTCAGTCAGTCAGTCAGTCAGTCCAGTCTCAGTCAGTCAGGCAGTTAGTCAGTCAGTCTCGGTCAGTCAGTGAGTCAGTCAGTCAGTATCAGTCAGTCAGTGAGTCAGTCTGTCAGTCAGGCAGTATCAGTCAGGCAGTAAGACTCCGCTCGACAGAACTCCGATAGCCTAATGGCTAGACCGCTGGTCTTCCAAGCGAGTGGCCTGGGTTCGAGTCCCAGCCGGAGCGAATATCTTCAATGTATATATTTCTTTTCTAATTTGAAAATTCTTTTTTTTTCAATTTCTTTCCTTTGCAATTATTGATTATTTATGTAGGGAAGAAAATTCTGAGTCAGTTTAATTTTTCGACACGAAGATTTCAAAGTGTTTAAATAAACAATTACCAAGGTGCATTTTTTGTTTTTATTATATTTAAAACTCCCACCGACAGAGCTCCCATAGACTAATGGCTAGAGTGTTAGGCTTCCAAGCGAGTGGCCCTGGGTTCGAGTCCCAGCCTGAACGAAAATCTTCAATGTATACTTTTAGTTTCTAATTTGAAATTTCTTCTTCTTTTTTTTTAAATTTTTCTCTTTTGCGAATATTGATTATTTATGTAGGGAGAAAAATTCTGAGTCAGTTTAATTATTCGACCTGTAAATTTCAAAGTGTTTGAATCAATAATTACCAAGGTGCATTTTTTGTTTTTATTATATTTAAGACTTCCATCGACAGAGCTCCGATAGCCTAATGGCTAGACCGTTGGGTTCCTAGCGCGTGGTACTGGGTTCGAGTCCCGGCCGGAAAGGAAATCTTAAATGCAAATATTTTTTTCTAATTTTATAATTCTTTTTTTTTTATTTTTCCCTTTTGCGAAGTCAGTCAGTCAGTCTGACAGTCAATCAGTCAAGCACTCAGTCATTCAGTCTCAGTCAGTCAGTCCAGTCAGTCAGTCACTCAGTCAGTCAGTTAGTCCTTCAGCCAGTCAGTCAAGCAGTCAGTCATTTAGTCTCAGTCAGTCAGTCATTCAGTCAGTCAGTCAGTCAGGCAGTCAGTCAGTCAGTCAGTCGGTCAGTCCTGTGCAGTCAGTTAGTCACTAAAGCAGTCAGTCAGTCTCAGTCAGTCAGTCAGTCAGTCAGTCCAGTCCAGTCTCAGTCAGTCAGTCAGTCAGTCTCGGTCAGTCAGTCAGTCAGTCAGTCAGGCAGTCAGTCAGTCGGTCAGCCTTATTCAGTCAGTCTGTCAGTCAGTCAGTCAGTCAGCCTTATTCAGTCAGTCTGTCAGTCATCCTTATTCAGTCAGTCTGTCAGTCAGTCAGTCGGTCAGTCCTGTCCAGTCAGTTAGTCAGTCAAGCAGTCAGTCAGGTAGTCAAGCAGTCAGTCAGTGTCAGTCAGTCATTTAGTCATTCAGTCAGTCAGTGAAATAGCCAGTCAGAGAGTCAAGCAGTCAGTCAGTCTCAGTCAGTCAGTTAGTCAGTCAGTCAGTCAGTCAGTCAGTCAGTCCAGTCTCAGTCAGTCAGGCAGTTAGTCAGTCAGTCTCGGTCAGTCAGTGAGTCAGTCAGTCAGTATCAGTCAGTCAGTGAGTCAGTCTGTCAGTCAGGCAGTATCAGTCAGGCAGTAAGACTCCGCTCGACAGAACTCCGATAGCCTAATGGCTAGACCGCTGGTCTTCCAAGCGAGTGGCCTGGGTTCGAGTCCCAGCCGGAGCGAATATCTTCAATGTATATATTTCTTTTCTAATTTGAAATTTCTTTTTTTTTTCAATTTCTTTCCTTTGCAATTATTGATTATTTATGTAGGGAAGAAAATTCTGAGTCAGTTTAATTTTTCGACACGAAGATTTCAAAGTGTTTAAATAAACAATTACCAAGGTGCATTTTTTGTTTTTATTATATTTAAAACTCCCACCGACAGAGCTCCCATAGACTAATGGCTAGAGTGTTAGGCTTCCAAGCGAGTGGCCCTGGGTTTGAGTCCCAGCCTGAACGAAAATCTTCAATGTATACTTTAAGTTTCTAATTTGAAATTTCTTCTTCTTTTTTTTTTAATTTTTCTCTTTTGCGAATATTGATTATTTATGTAGGGAGAAAAATTCTGAGTCAGTTTAATTATTCGACCTGTAAATTTCAAAGTGTTTGAATCAATAATTACCAAGGTGCATTTTTTGTTTTTATTATATTTAAGACTTCCATCGAAAGAGCTCCGATAGCTTAATGGCTAAACCGTTGGGTTCCAAGCGCGTGGTACTGGGTTCGAGTCCCGGCTGGAACGAAAATCTTCCGTGTATATATTTCTCTTCTAATTTGAAGATTCTTTTTTTTTTCAATTTCTTTCTTTTGCAAATATGGATTATTTATGTACGGAAGAAAATTCTGAGTCAGTTTAATCATTCGACATTTAGATTTCAAAGATTTTAGATCAATAATTACTAAGGTGCATTTTTTGTTTTTATTATAATTAAGACACCGATCAACAGAGATCCGATAGTATATTGGCGAGAGCGTTGGGCTTCCATGAGTGTTGCCCTGGGTTCAAATCCCAGCCGGAATGGAAATCTTAAATGCAAATATTTTTTTCTAATTTTATAATTCTTTTTTTTTTATTTTTCCCTTTTGCGAAGTCAGTCAGTCAGTCTGACAGTCAATCAGTCAAGCACTCAGTCATTCAGTCTCAGTCAGTCAGTCCAGTCAGTCAGTCACTCAGTCAGTCAGTTAGTCCTTCAGCCAGTCAGTCAAGCAGTCAGTCATTTAGTCTCAGTCAGTCAGTCATTCAGTCAGTCAGTCAGTCAGTCAGTCAGTCGGTCAGTCCTGTGCAGTCAGTTAGTCACTAAAGCAGTCAGTCAGTCTCAGTCAGTCAGTCAGTCAGTCAGTCCAGTCCAGTCTCAGTCAGTCAGTCTCGGTCAGTCAGTCAGTCAGTCATTCAGTCAGTCAGTCAGTCAGGCAGTCAGTCAGTCGGTCAGCCTTATTCAGTCAGTCTGTCAGTCAGTCAGTCAGTCAGCCTTATTCAGTCAGTCTGTCAGTCATCCTTATTCAGTCAGTCTGTCAGTCAGTCAGTCGGTCAGTCCTGTCCAGTCAGTTAGTCAGTCAAGCAGTCAGTCAGGTAGTCAAGCAGTCAGTCAGTCAGTGTCAGTCAGTCATTTAGTCATTCAGTCAGTCAGTGAAATAGCCAGTCAGAGAGTCAAGCAGTCAGTCAGTCAGTCTCAGTCAGTCAGTTAGTCAGTCAGTCAGTCAGTCAGTCAGTCAGTCCAGTCTCAGTCAGTCAGGCAGTTAGTCAGTCAGTCTCGGTCAGTCAGTGAGTCAGTCAGTCAGTATCAGTCAGTCAGTGAGTCAGTATGTCAGTCAGGCAGTATCAGTCAGGCAGTAAGACTCCGCTCGACAGAACTCCGATAGCCTAATGGCTAGACCGCTGGTCTTCCAAGCGAGTGGCCATGGGTTCGAGTCCCAGCCGGAGCGAATATCTTCAATGTATATATTTCTTTTCTAATTTGAAATTTCTTTTTTTTTTCAATTTCTTTCCTTTGCAATTATTGATTATTTATGTAGGGAAGAAAATTCTGAGTCAGTTTAATTTTTCGACACGAAGATTTCAAAGTGTTTAAATAAACAATTACCAAGGTGCATTTTTTGTTTTTATTATATTTAAAACTCCCACCGACAGAGCTCCCATAGACTAATGGCTAGAGTGTTAGGCTTCCAAGCGAGTGGCCCTGGGTTTGAGTCCCAGCCTGAACGAAAATCTTCAATGTATACTTTAAGTTTCTAATTTGAAATTTCTTCTTCTTTTTTTTTAATTTTTCTCTTTTGCGAATATTGATTATTTATGTAGGGAGAAAAATTCTGAGTCAGTTTAATTATTCGACCTGTAAATTTCAAAGTGTTTGAATCAATAATTACCAAGGTGCATTTTTTGTTTTTATTATATTTAAGACTTCCATCGAAAGAGCTCCGATAGCTTAATGGCTAAACCGTTGGGTTCCAAGCGCGTGGTACTGGGTTCGAGTCCCGGCTGGAACGAAAATCTTCCGTGTATATATTTCTCTTCTAATTTGAAGATTCTTTTTTTTTTCAATTTCTTTCTTTTGCAAATATGGATTATTTATGTACGGAAGAAAATTCTGAGTCAGTTTAATCATTCGACATTTAGATTTCAAAGATTTTAGATCAATAATTACTAAGGTGCATTTTTTGTTTTTATTATAATTAAGACACCGATCAACAGAGATCCGATAGTATATTGGCGAGAGCGTTGGGCTTCCATGAGTGTTGCCCTGGGTTCAAATCCCAGCCGGAATGGAAATCTTAAATGCAAATATTTTTTTCTAATTTTATAATTCTTTTTTTTTTATTTTTCCCTTTTGCGAAGTCAGTCAGTCAGTCTGACAGTCAATCAGTCAAGCACTCAGTCATTCAGTCTCAGTCAGTCAGTCCAGTCAGTCAGTCACTCAGTCAGTCAGTTAGTCCTTCAGCCAGTCAGTCAAGCAGTCAGTCATTTAGTCTCAGTCAGTCAGTCATTCAGTCAGTCAGTCAGTCAGGCAGTCAGTCAGTCAGTCAGTCGGTCAGTCCTGTGCAGTCAGTTAGTCACTAAAGCAGTCAGTCAGTCTCAGTCAGTCAGTCAGTCAGTCAGTCCAGTCCAGTCTCAGTCAGTCAGTCTCGGTCAGTCAGTCAGTCAGTCATTCAGTCAGTCAGTCAGTCAGGCAGTCAGTCAGTCGGTCAGCCTTATTCAGTCAGTCTGTCAGTCAGTCAGTCAGTCAGCCTTATTCAGTCAGTCTGTCAGTCATCCTTATTCAGTCAGTCTGTCAGTCAGTCAGTCGGTCAGTCCTGTCCAGTCAGTTAGTCAGTCAAGCAGTCAGTCAGGTAGTCAAGCAGTCAGTCAGTCAGTGTCAGTCAGTCATTTAGTCATTCAGTCAGTCAGTGAAATAGCCAGTCAGAGAGTCAAGCAGTTAGTTAGTCAGTCTCAGTCAGTCAGTTAGTCAGTCAGTCAGTCAGTCAGTCAGTCAGTCCAGTCTCAGTCAGTCAGGCAGTTAGTCAGTCAGTCTCGGTCAGTCAGTGAGTCAGTCAGTCAGTATCAGTCAGTCAGTGAGTCAGTATGTCAGTCAGGCAGTATCAGTCAGGCAGTAAGACTCCGCTCGACAGAACTCCGATAGCCTAATGGCTAGACCGCTGGTCTTCCAAGCGAGTGGCCATGGGTTCGAGTCCCAGCCGGAGCGAATATCTTCAATGTATATATTTCTTTTCTAATTTGAAAATTCTTTTTTTTTTTCAATTTCTTTCCTTTGCAATTATTGATTATTTATGTAGGGAAGAAAATTCTGAGTGGGTTTAATTTTTCGACACGAATATTTCAAAGTGTTTAAATAAACAATTACCAAGGTGCATTTTTTGTTTTTATTATATTTAAAACTCCCACCGACAGAGCTCCCATAGACTAATGGCTAGAGTGTTAGGCTTCCAAGCGAGTGGCCCTGGGTTCGAGTCCCAGCCTGAACGAAAATCTTCAATGTATACTTTTAGTTTCTAATTTGAAATTTCTTCTTCTTTTTTTTTTAATTTTTCTCTTTTGCGAATATTGATTATTTATGTAGGGAGAAAAATTCTGAGTCAGTTTAATTATTCGACCTGTAAATTTCAAAGTGTTTGAATCAATAATTACCAAGGTGCATTTTTTGTTTTTATTATATTTAAGACTTCCATCGACAGAGCTCCAATAGCCTAATGGCTAGACCGTTGGGTTCCAAGCGCGTGGTACTGGGTTCGAGTCCCGGCCGGAACGAAAATCTTCCATGTATATATTTCTCTTCTAATTTGAAGATTCTTTTTTTTTTCAATTTCTTTCTTTTGCAAATATGGATTATTTATGTACGGAAGAAAATTCTGAGTCAGTTGAATCATTCGACCTTTAGATTTCAAAGATTTTAGATCAATAATTACTAAGGTGCATTTTTTGTTTTTATTATAATTAAGACACCGATCAACAGAGATCCGATAGTATATTGGCGAGAGCGTTGGGCTTCCATGAGTGTCGCCCTGGGTTCAAATCCCAGCCGGAAAGGAAATCTTAAATGCAAATATTTTTTTCTAATTTTATAATTCTTTTTTTTTTATTTTTCCCTTTTGCGAAGTCAGTCAGTCAGTCTGACAGTCAATCAGTCAAGCACTCAGTCATTCAGTCTCAGTCAGTCAGTCCAGTCAGTCAGTCACTCAGTCAGTCAGTTAGTCCTTCAGCCAGTCAGTCAAGCAGTCAGTCATTTAGTCTCAGTCAGTCAGTCATTCAGTCAGTCAGTCAGTCAGGCAGTCAGTCAGTCAGTCAGTCGGTCAGTCCTGTGCAGTCAGTTAGTCACTAAAGCAGTCAGTCAGTCTCAGTCAGTCAGTCCAGTCCAGTCTCAGTCAGTCAGTCAGTCAGTCTCGGTCAGTCAGTCAGTCAGTCATTCAGTCAGTCAGTCAGTCAGGCAGTCAGTCAGTCGGTCAGCCTTATTCAGTCAGTCTGTCAGTCAGTCAGTCAGTCAGCCTTATTCAGTCAGTCTGTCAGTCAGTCAGTCGGTCAGTCCTGTCCAGTCAGTTAGTCAGTCAAGCAGTCAGTCAGGTAGTCAAACAGTCAGTCAGTCAGTGAAATAGCCAGTCAGAGAGTCAAGCAGTCAGTCAGTCAGTCTCAGTCAGTCAGTCAGTCAGTCAGTCAGTCAGTCCAGTCTCAGTCAGTCAGGCAGTTAGTCAGTCAGTCTCGGTCAGTCAGTGAGTCAGTCAGTCAGTATCAGTCAGTCAGTGAGTCAGTCTGTCAGTTAGGCAGTATCAGTCAGGCAGTAAGACTCCGCTCGACAGAACTCCGATAGCCTAATGGCTAGACCGCTGGTCTTCCAAGCGAGTGGCCTGGGTTCGAGTCCGAGCCGGAGCGAATATCTTCAATGTATATATTTCTTTTCTAATTTGAAAATTATTTTTTTTTCAATTTCTTTCCTTTGCAATTATTGATTATTTATGTAGGGAAGAAAATTCTGAGTCAGTTTAATTTTTCGACACGAAGATTTCAAAGTGTTTAAATAAACAATTACCAAGGTGCATTTTTTGTTTTTATTATATTTAAAACTCCCACCGACAGAGCTCCCATAGACTAATGGCTAGAGTGTTAGGCTTCCAAGCGAGTGGCCCTGGGTTCGAGTCCCAGCCTGAACGGAAATCTTCAATGTATACTTTTAGTTTCTAATTTGAAATTTCTTCTTCTTTTTTTTTTTAATTTTTCTCTTTTGCGAATATTGATTATTTATGTAGGGAGAAAAATTCTGAGTCAGTTTAATTATTCGACCTGTAAATTTCAAAGTGTTTGAATCAATAATTACCAAGGTGCATTTTTTGTTTTTATTATATTTAAGACTTCCATCGACAGAGCGCCGATAGCCTAATGGCTAGACCGTTGGGTTCCTAGCGCGTGGTACTGGGTTCGAGTCCCGGCCGGAAAGGAAATCTTAAATGCAAATATTTTTTTCTAATTTTATAATTCTTTTTTTTTATTTTTCCCTTTTGCGAAGTCAGTCAGTCAGTCTGACAGTCAATCAGTCAAGCACTCAGTCATTCAGTCTCAGTCAGTCAGTCCAGTCAGTCAGTCACTCAGTCAGTCAGTTAGTCCTTCAACCAGTCAGTCAAGCAGTCAGTCATTTAGTCTCAGTCAGTCAGTCATTCAGTCAGTCAGTCAGTCAGTCAGTCAGTCAGTCAGTCGGTCAGTCCTGTGCAGTCAGTTAGTCACTAAAGCAGTCAGTCAGTCTCAGTCAGTCAGTCAGTCAGTCAGTCCAGTCCAGTCTCAGTCAGTCAGTCAGTCAGTCTCGGTCAGTCAGTCAGTCAGTCATTCAGTCAGTCAGTCAGTCAGGCAGTCAGTCAGTCGGTCAGCCTTATTCAGTCAGTCTGTCAGTCAGTCCGTCAGTCAGCCTAATTCAGTCAGTCTGTCAGTCATCCTTATTCAGTCAGTCTGTCAGTCAGTCAGTCGGTCAGTCCTGTCCAGTCAGTTAGTCAGTCAAGCAGTCAGTCAGGTAGTCAAGCAGTCAGTCAGTCAGTGTCAGTCAGTCATTTAGTCATTCAGTCAGTCAGTGAAATAGCCAGTCAGAGAGTCAAGCAGTCAGTCAGTCAGTCTCAGTCAGTCAGTTAGTCAGTCAGTCAGTCAGTCAGTCAGTCAGTCCAGTCTCAGTCAGTCAGGCAGTTAGTCAGTCAGTCTCGGTCAGTCAGTGAGTCAGTCAGTCAGTATCAGTCAGTCAGTGAGTCAGTCTGTCAGTCAGGCAGTATCAGTCAGGCAGTAAGACTCCGCTCGACAGAACTCCGATAGCCTAATGGCTAGACCGCTGGTCTTCTAAGCGAGTGGCCTGGGTTTGAGTCCCAGCCGGAGCGAATATCTTCAATGTATATATTTCTTTTCTAACTTGAAAATTCTTTTTTTTTTCAATTTCTTTCCTTTGCAATTATTGATTATTTATGTAGGGAAGAAAATTCTGAGTCAGTTTAATTTTTCGACACGAAGATTTCAAAGTGTTTAAATAAACAATTACTAAGGTGCATTTTTTGTTTTTATTATATTTAAAACTCCCACCGACAGAGCTCCCATAGACTAATGGCTAGAGTGTTAGGCTTCCAAGCGAGTGGCCCTGGGTTCGAGTCCCAGCCTGAACGAAAATCTTCAATGTATACTTTTAGTTTCTAATTTGAAATTTCTTCTTCTTTTTTTTTTAATTTTTCTCTTTTGCGAATATTGATTATTTATGTAGGGAGAAAAATTCTGAGTCAGTTTAATTATTCGACCTGTAAATTTCAAAGTGTTTGAATCAATAATTACCAAGGTGCATTTTTTGTTTTTATTATATTTAAGACTTCCATCGACAGAGCTCCGATAACCTAATGGCTAGACCGTTGGGTTCCAAGCGCGTGGTACTGGGTTCGAGTCCCGGCCGGAACGAAAACCTTCCATGTATATATTTCTCTTCTAATTTGAAGATTCTTTTTTTTTCAATTTCTTTCTTTTGCAAATATGGATTATTTATGTATGGAAGAAAATTCTGAGTCAGTTTAATCATTCGATCTTTAGATTATAAAGATTTTAGATCAATAATTACTAAGGTGCATTTTTTGTTTTTATTATAATTAAGACACCGATCAACAGAGATCCGATAGTATATTGGCGAGAGCGTTGGGCTTCCATGAGTGTCGCCCTGGGTTCGAATCCCAGCCGGAAAGGAAATCTTAAATGCAAATATTTTTTTCTAATTTTATAATTCTTTTTTTTTATTTTTCCCTTTTGCGAAGTCAGTCAGTCAGTCTGACAGTCAATCAGTCAAGCACTCAGTCATTCAGTCTCAGTCAGTCAGTCCAGTCAGTCAGTCACTCAGTCAGTCAGTTAGTCCTTCAGCCAGTCAGTCAAGCAGTCAGTCATTTAGTCTCAGTCAGTCAGTCATTCAGTCAGTCAGTCAGTCAGGCAGTCAGTCAGTCAGTCAGTCGGTCAGTCCTGTGCAGTCAGTTAGTCACTAAAGCAGTCAGTCAGTCTCAGTCAGTCAGTCAGTCAGTCAGTCAGTCTCGGTCAGTCAGTCAGTCAGTCGGTCAGCCTTATTCAGTCAGTCTGTCAGTCAGTCAGTCAGTCAGCCTTATTCAGTCAGTCTGTCAGTCATCCTTATTCAGTCAGTCTGTCAGTCAGTCAGTCGGTCAGTCCTGTCCAGTCAGTTAGTCAGTCAAGCAGTCAGTCAGGTAGTCAAGCAGTCAGTCAGTCAGTGTCAGTCAGTCATTTAGTCATTCAGTCAGTCAGTGAAATAGCCAGTCAGAGAGTCAAGCAGTCAGTCAGTCTCAGTTAGTCAGTCAGTCAGTCAGTCAGTCAGTCCAGTCTCAGTCAGTCAGGCAGTTAGTCAGTCAGTCTCGGTCAGTCAGTGAGTCAGTCAGTCAGTATCAGTCAGTCAGTGAGTCAGTCTGTCAGTCAGGCAGTATCAGTCAGGCAGTAAGACTCCGCTCGACCGAACGCCGATAGCCTAATGGCTAGACCGCTGGTCTTCCAAGCGAGTGGCCTGGGTTCGAGTCCCAGCCGGAGCGAATATCTTCAATGTATATATTTCTTTTCTAATTTGAAAATTCTTTTTTTTTTTTCAATTTCTTTCCTTTGCAATTATTGATTATTTATGTAGGGAAGAAAATTCTGAGTCAGTTTAATTTTTCGACACGAAGATTTCAAAGTGTTTAAATAAACAATTACCAAGGTGCATTTTTTGTTTTTATTATATTTAAAACTCCCACCGACAGAGCTCCCATAGACTAATGGCTAGAGCGTTAGGCTTCCAAGCGAGTGGCCCTGGGTTCGAGTCCCAGCCTGAACGAAAATCTTCAATGTATACTTTTAGTTTCTAATTTGAAATTTCTTCTTCTTTTTTTTTTAATTTTTCTCTTTTGCGAATATTGATTATTTATGTAGGGAGAAAAATTCTGAGTCAGTTTAATTATTCGACCTGTAAATTTCAAAGTGTTTGAATCAATAATTACCAAGGTGCATTTTTTGTTTTTATTATATTTAAGACTTCCATCGACAGAGCTCCGATAACCTAATGGCTAGACCGTTGGGTTCCAAGCGCGTGGTACTGGGTTCGAGTCCCGGCCGGAACGAAAATCTTCCATGTATATATTTCTCTTCTAATTTGAAGATTCTTTTTTTTTCAATTCCTTTCTTTTGCAAATATGGATTATTTATGTATGGAAGAAAATTCTGAGTCAGTTTAATCATTCGATCTTTAGATTTTAAAGATTTTAGATCAATAATTACTAAGGTGCATTTTTTGTTTTTATTATAATTAAGACACCGATCAACAGAGATCCGATAGTATATTGGCGAGAGCGTTGGGCTTCCATGAGTGTCGCCCTGGGTTCAAATCCCAGCCGGAAAGGAAATCTTAAATGCAAATATTTTTTTCTAATTTTATAATTCTTTTTTTTTTATTTTTCCCTTTTGCGAAGTCAGTCAGTCAGTCTGACAGTCAATCAGTCAAGCACTCAGTCATTCAGTCTCAGTCCAGTCAGTCAGTCACTCAGTCAGTCAGTTAGTCCTTCAGCCAGTCAGTCAAGCAGTCAGTCATTTAGTCTCAGTCAGTCAGTCATTCAGTCAGTCAGTCAGTCAGGCAGTCAGTCAGTCAGTCAGTCGGTCAGTCCTGTGCAGTCAGTTAGTCACTAAAGCAGTCAGTCAGTCTCAGTCAGTCAGTCCAGTCCAGTCTCAGTCAGTCAGTCAGTCAGTCTCGGTCAGTCAGTCAGTCAGTCATTCAGTCAGTCAGTCAGTCAGGCAGTCAGTCAGTCGGTCAGCCTTATTCAGTCAGTCTGTCAGTCAGTCAGTCAGTCAGCCTTATTCAGTCAGTCTGTCAGTCAGTCAGTCGGTCAGTCCCGTCCAGTCAGTTAGTCAGTCAAGCAGTCAGTCAGGTAGTCAAACAGTCAGTCAGTCAGTGTCAGTCAGTCATTTAGTCATTCAGTCAGTCAGTGAAATAGCCAGTCAGAGAGTCAAGCAGTCAGTCAGTCAGTCTCAGTCAGTCAGTTAGTCAGTCAGTCAGTCAGTCAGTCAGTCCAGTCTCAGTCAGTCAGGCAGTTAGTCAGTCAGTCTCGGTCAGTCAGTGAGTCAGTCAGTCAGTATCAGTCAGTCAGTGAGTCAGTCTGTCAGTTAGGCAGTATCAGTCAGGCAGTAAGACTCCGCTCGACAGAACTCCGATAGCCTAATGGCTAGACCGCTGGTCTTCCAAGCGAGTGGCCTGGGTTCGAGTCCAAGCCGGAGCGAATATCTTCAATGTATATATTTCTTTTCTAATTTGAAAATTATTTTTTTTTTCAATTTCTTTCCTTTGCAATTATTGATTATTTATGTAGGGAAGAAAATCTTCAATGTATACTTTTAGTTTCTAATTTGAAATTTCTTCTTCTTTTTTTTTAATTTTTCTCTTTTGCGAATATTGATTATTTATGTAGGGAGAAAAATTCTGAGTCAGTTTAATTATTCGACCTGTAAATTTCAAAGTGTTTGAATCAATAATTACCAAGGTGCATTTTTTGTTTTTATTATATTTAAGACTTCCATCGACAGAGCTCCGATAACCTAATGGCTAGACCGTTGGGTTCCAAGCGCGTGGTACTGGGTTCGAGTCCCGGCCGGAACGAAAATCTTCCATGTATATATTTCTCTTCTAATTTGAAGATTCTTTTTTTTTCAATTTCTTTCTTTTGCAAATATGGATTATTTATGTATGGAAGAAAATTCTGAGTCAGTTTAATCATTCGATCTTTAGATTTTAAAGATTTTAGATCAATAATTACTAAGGTGCATTTTTTGTTTTTATTATAATTAAGACACCGATCAACAGAGATCCGATAGTATATTGGCGAGAGCGTTGGGCTTCCATGAGTGTCGCCCTGGGTTCAAATCCCAGCCGGAAAGGAAATCTTAAATGCAAATATTTTTTTCTAATTTTATAATTCTTTTTTTTTTATTTTTCCCTTTTGCGAAGTCAGTCAGTCAGTCTGACAGTCAATCAGTCAAGCACTCAGTCATTCAGTCTCAGTCAGTCAGTCCAGTCAGTCAGTCACTCAGTCAGTCAGTTAGTCCTTCAGCCAGTCAGTCAAGCAGTCAGTCATTTAGTCTCAGTCAGTCAGTCATTCAGTCAGTCAGTCAGTCAGGCAGTCAGTCAGTCAGTCAGTCGGTCAGTCCTGTGCAGTCAGTTAGTCACTAAAGCAGTCAGTCAGTCTCAGTCAGTCAGTCAGTCAGTCAGTCCAGTCCAGTCTCAGTCAGTCAGTCAGTCAGTCTCGGTCAGTCAGTCAGTCAGTCATTCAGTCAGTCAGTCAGTCATTCAGTCAGTCAGTCAGTCAGGCAGTCAGTCAGTCGGTCAGCCTTATTCAGTCAGTCTGTCAGTCAGTCAGTCAGTCAGCCTTATTCAGTCAGTCTGTCAGTCATCCTTATTCAGTCAGTCTGTCAGTCAGTCAGTCGGTCAGTCCTGTCCAGTCAGTTAGTCAGTCAAGCAGTCAGTCAGGTAGTCAAGCAGTCAGTCAGTCAGTGTCAGTCAGTCATTTAGTCATTCAGTCAGTCAGTGAAATAGCCAGTCAGAGAGTCAAGCAGTCAGTCAGTCAGTCTCAGTCAGTCAGTTAGACAGTCAGTCAGTCAGTCAGTCAGTCCAGTCTCAGTCAGTCAGGCAGTTAGTCAGTCAGTCTCGGTCAGTCAGTGAGTCAGTCAGTCAGTATCAGTCAGTCAGTGAGTCAGTCTGTCAGTCAGGCAGTATCAGTCAGGCAGTAAGACTCCGCTCGACAGAACTCCGATAGCCTAATGGCTAGACCGCTGGTCTTCCAAGCGAGTGGCCTGGGTTCGAGTCCCAGCCGGAGCGAATATCTTCAATGTATATATTTCTTTTCTAATTTGAAAATTCTTTTTTTTTCAATTTCTTTCCTTTGCAATTATTAATTATTTATGTAGGGAAGAAAATTCTGAGTCAGTTTAATTTTTCGACACGAAGATTTCAAAGTGTTTAAATAAACAATTACCAAGGTGCATTTTTTGTTTTTATTATATTTAAAACTCCCACCGACAGAGCTCCCATAGACTAATGGCTAGAGTGTTAGGCTTCCAAGCGAGTGGCCCTGGGTTCGAGTCCCAGCCTGAACGAAAATCTTCAATGTATACTTTTAGTTTCTAATTTGAAATTTCTTCTTCTTTTTTTTTTAATTTTTCTCTTTTGCGAATATTGATTATTTATGTAGGGAGAAAAATTCTGAGTCAGTTTAATTATTCGACCTGTAAATTTCAAAGTGTTTGAATCAATAATTACCAAGGTGCATTTTTTGTTTTTATTATATTTAAGACTTCCATCGACAGAGCTCCGATAGCCTAATGGCTAGACCGTTGGGTTCCAAGCGCGTGGTACTGGGTTCGAGTCCCGGCCGGAACGAAAATCTTCCATGTATATATTTCTCTTCGAATTTGAAGATTCTTTTTTTTTCAATTTCTTTCTTTTGCAAATATGGATTATTTATGTACGGAAGAAAATTCTGAGTCAGTTTAATCATTCGACCTTTAGATTTCAAAGATTTTAGATCAATAATTACTAAGGTGCATTTTTTGTTTTTATTATAATTAAGACACCGATCAACAGAGATCCGATAGTATATTGGCGAGAGCGTTGGGCTTCCATGAGTATCGCCCTGGGTTCAAATCCCAGCCGGAAAGGAAATCTTAAATGCAAATATTTTTTTCTAATTTTATAATTCTTTTTTTTTTATTTTTCCCTTTTGCGAAGTCAGTCAGTCAGTCTGACAGTCAATCAGTCAAGCACTCAGTCATTCAGTCTCAGTCAGTCAGTCCAGTCAGTCAGTCACTCAGTCAGTCAGTTAGTCCTTCAGCCAGTCAGTCAAGCAGCCAGTCATTTAGTCTCAGTCAGTCAGTCATTCAGTCAGTCAGTCAGTCAGGCAGTCAGTCAGTCAGTCAGTCGGTCAGTCCTGTGCAGTCAGTTAGTCACTAAAGCAGTCAGTCAGTCTCAGTCAGTCAGTCAGTCAGTCAGTCCAGTCCAGTCTCAGTCAGTCAGTCAGTCAGTCTCGGTCAGTCAGTCAGTCAGTCATTCAGTCAGTCAGTCAGTCAGGCAGTCACTCAGTCGGTCAGCCTTATTCAGTCAGTCTGTCAGTTAGTCAGTCAGTCATCCTTATTCAGTCAGTCTGTCAGTCATCCTTATTCAGTCAGTCTGTCAGTCAGTCAGTCGGTCAGTCCTGTCCAGTCAGTTAGTCAGTCAAGCAGTCAGTCAGGTAGTCAAGCAGTCAGTCAGTCAGTGTCAGTCAGTCATTTAGTCATTCAGTCAGTCAGTGAAATAGCCAGTCAGAGAGTCAAGCAGTCAGTCAGTCAGTCTCAGTCAGTCAGTTAGTCAGTCAGTCAGTCAGTCAGTCAGTCAGTCCAGTCTCAGTCAGTCAGGCAGTTAGTCAGTCAAACTCGGTCAGTCAGTGAGTCAGTCAGTCAGTATCAGTCAGTCAGTGAGTCAGTCTGTCAGTCAGGCAGTATCAGTAGGCAGTAAGACTCCGCTCGACAGAACTCCGATAGCCTAATGGCTAGACCGCTGGTCTTCCAAGCGAGTGGCCTGGGTTCAAGTCCCAGCCGGAGCGAATATCTTCAATGTATATATTTCTTTTCTAATTTGAAAATTCTTTTTTTTTTCAATTTCTTTCCTTTGCAATTATTGATTATTTATGTAGGGAAGAAAATTCTGAGTCAGTTTAATTATTCGACCTGTAAATTTCAAAGTGTTTGAATCAATAATTACCAAGGTGCATTTTTTGTTATTATTATATTTAAGACTTCCATCGACAGAGCTCCGATAGCCTAATGGCTAGACCGTTGGGTTCCTAGCGCGTGGTACTGGGTTCGAGTCCCGGCCGGAAAGGAAATCTTAAATGCAAATATTTTTTTTCTAATTTTATAATTCTTTTTTTTTTATTTTTCCCTTTTGCGAAGTCAGTCAGTCAGTCTGACAGTCAATCAGTCAAGCACTCAGTCATTCAGTCTCAGTCAGTCAGTCCAGTCAGTCAGTCACTCAGTCAGTCAGTTAGTCCTTCAGCCAGTCAGTCAAGCAGTCAGTCATTTAGTCTCAGTCAGTCAGTCATTCAGTCAGTCAGTCAGTCAGGCAGTCAGTCAGTCAGTCAGTCGGTCAGTCCTGTGCAGTCAGTTAGTCACTAAAGCAGTCAGTCAGTCTCAGTCAGTCAGTCAGTCAGTCAGTCCAGTCCAGTCTCAGTCAGTCAGTCAGTCAGTCTCGGTCAGTCAGTCAGTCAGTCATTCAGTCAGTCAGTCAGTCAGGCAGTCAGTCAGTCGGTCAGCCTTATTCAGTCAGTCTGTCAGTCAGTCAGTCAGTCAGCCTTATTCAGTCAGTCTGTCAGTCATCCTTATTCAGTCAGTCTGTCAGTCAGTCAGTCGGTCAGTCCTGTCCAGTCAGTTAGTCAGTCAGGTAGTCAAGCAGTCAGTCAGTCAGTGTCAGTCAGTCATTTAGTCATTCAGTCAGTCAGTGAAATAGCCAGTCAGAGAGTCAAGCAGTCAGTCAGTCAGTCTCAGTCAGTCAGTTAGTCAGTCAGTCAGTCAGTCAGTCAGTCAGTCCAGTCTCAGTCAGTCAGGCAGTTAGTCAGTCAGTCTCGGTCAGTCAGTGAGTCAGTCAGTCAGTATCAGTCAGTCAGTGAGTCAGTCTGTCAGTCAGGCAGTATCAGTCAGGCAGTAAGACTCCGCTCGACAGAACTCCGATAGCCTAATGGCTAGACCGCTGGTCTTCCAAGCGAGTGGCCTGGGTTCGAGTCCCAGCCGGAGCGAATATCTTCAATGTATATATTTCTTTTCTAATTTGAAAATTCTTTTTTTTTTCAATTTCGTTCATTTGCAATTATTGATTATTTATGTAGGGAAGAAAATTCTGAGTCAGTTTAATTTTTCGACACGAAGATTTCAAAGTGTTTAAATAAACAATTACCAAGGTGCATTTTTTGTTTTTATTATATTTAAAACACCCACCGACAGAGCTCCCATAGACTAATGGCTAGAGTGTTAGGCTTCCATGCGAGTGGCCCTGGGTTCGAGTCCCAGCCTGAACGAAAATCTTCAATGTATACTTTTAGTTTCTAATTTGAAATTTCTTCTTCTTTTTTTTTTAATTTTTCTCTTTTGCGAATATTGATTATTTATGTAGGGAGAAAAATTCTGAGTCAGTTTAATTATTCGACCTGTAAATTTCAAAGTGTTTGAATCAATAATTACCAAGGTGCATTTTTTGTTTTTATTATATTTAAGACTTCCATCGACAGAGCTCCGATAGCCTAATGGCTAGACCGTTGGGTTCCTAGCGCGTGGTACTTTTCTCCGCACGCACCCCACCTCTTAGCCGTAGGCCTTAGGTTCCACCGCTCGGGGGGTAAACGTAGCGGGCCCCCCGCACGGCTGAGTGCGGCGGTAGCGCGTGGTACTGGGTTCGAGTCCCGGCCGGAAAGGAAATCTTAAATGCAAATATTTTTTTCTAATTTTATAATTCTTTTTTTTTTATTTTTCCCTTTTGCGAAGTCAGTCAGTCAGTCTGACAGTCAATCAGTCAAGCACTCAGTCATTCAGTCTCAGTCAGTCAGTCCAGTCAGTCAGTCACTCAGTCAGTCAGTTAGTCCTTCAGCCAGTCAGTCAAGCAGTCAGTCATTTAGTCTCAGTCAGTCAGTCAGTCAGTCAGTCAGTCAGTCAGGCAGTCAGTCAGTCAGTCAGTCGGTCAGTCAGTCAGTCGGTCAGTCCTGTGCAGTCAGTTAGTCACTAAAGCAGTCAGTCAGTCTCAGGCAGTCAGTCAGTCAGTCAGTCCAGTCCAGTCTCAGTCAGTCAGTCAGTCAGTCTCGGTCAGTCAGTCAGTCAGTCATTCAGTCAGTCAGTCAGTCAGGCAGTCAGTCAGTCGGTCAGCCTTATTCAGTCAGTCTGTCAGTCAGTCTGTCAGTCATCCTTATTCAGTCAGTCTGTCAGTCAGTCAGTCGGTCAGTCCTGTCCAGTCAGTTAGTCAGTCAAGCAGTCAGTCCGGTAATCAAGCAGTCAGTCAGTCAGTGTCAGTCAGTCATTTAGTCATTCAGTCAGTCAGTGAAATAGCCAGTCAGAGAGTCAAGCAGTCAGTCAGTCAGTCTCAGTCAGTCAGTTAGTCAGTCAGTCAGTCAGTCAGTCAGTCAGTCCAGTCTCAGTCAGTCAGGCAGTTAGTCAGTCAGTCTCGGTCAGTCAGTGAGTCAGTCAGTCAGTATCAGTCAGTCAGTGAGTCAGTCTGTCAGTCAGGCAGTATCAGTCAGGCAGTAAGACTCCGCTCGACAGAACTCCGATAGACTAATGGCTAGACCGCTGGTCTTCCAAGCGAGTGGCCTGGGTTCGAGTCCCAGCCGGAGCGAATATCTTCAACGTATATATTTCTTTTCTAATTTGAAAATTCTTTTTTTTTTCAATTTCTTTCCTTTGCAATTATTGATTATTTATGTAGGGAAGAAAATTCTGAGTCAGTTTAATTTTTCGACACGAAGATTTCAAAGTGTTTAAATAAACAATTACCAAGGTGCATTTTTTGTTTTTATTATATTTAAAACTCCCACCGACAGAGCTCCCATAGACTAATGGCTAGAGTGTTAGGCTTCCAAGCGAGTGGCCCTGGGTTCGAGTCCCAGCCTGAACGAAAATCTTCAATGTATACTTTTAGTTTCTAATTTGAAATTTCTTCTTCTTTTTTTTTTAATTTTTCTCTTTTGCGAATATTGATTATTTATGTAGGGAGAAAAATTCTGAGTCAGTTTAGTTATTCGACCTGTAAATTTCAAAGTGTTTGAATCAATAATTACCAAGGTGCATTTTTTGTTTTTATTATATTTAAGACTTCCATCGACAGAGCTCCAATAGCCTAATGGCTAGACCGTTGGGTTCCAAGCGCGTGGTACTGGGTTCGAGTCCCGGCCGGAACGAAAATCTTCCATGTATATATTTCTCTTCTAATTTGAAGATTCTTTTTTTTTTCAAATTCTTTCTTTTGCAAATATGGATTATTTATGTACGGAAGAAAATTCTGAGTCAGTTTAATCATTCGACCTTTAGATTTCAAAGATTTTAGATCAATAATTACTAAGGTGCATTTTTTGTTTTTATTATAATTAAGACACCGATCAACAGAGATCCGATAGTATATTGGCGAGAGCGTTGGGCTTCCATGAGTGTCGCCCTGGGTTCAAATCCCAGCCGGAAAGGAAATCTTAAATGCAAATATTTTTTTCTAATTTTATAATTCTTTTTTTTTTATTTTTCCCTTTTGCGAAGTCAGTCAGTCAGTCTGACTGTCAATCAGTCAAGCACTCAGTCATTCAGTCTCAGTCAGTCAGTCCAGTCAGTCAGTCACTCAGTCAGTCAGTTAGTCCTTCAGCCAGTCAGTCAAGCAGTCAGTCATTTAGTCTCAGTCAGTCAGTCATTCAGTCAGTCAGTCAGTCAGGCAGTCAGTCAGTCAGTCAGTCGGTCAGTCCTGTGCAGTCAGTTAGTCACTAAAGCAGTCAGTCAGTCTCAGTCAGTCAGTCAGTCAGTCAGTCCAGTCCAGTCTCAGTCAGTCAGTCAGTCAGTCTCGGTCAGTCAGTCAGTCAGTCATTCAGTCAGTCAGTCAGTCAGGCAGTCAGTCAGTCGGTCAGCCTTATTCAGTCAGTCTGTCAGTCAGTCAGTCAGTCAGCCTTATTCAGTCAGTCTGTCAGTCATCCTTATTCAGTCAGTCTGTCAGTCAGTCAGTCGGTCAGTCCTGTCCAGTCAGTTAGTCAGTCAAGCAGTCAGTCAGGTAGTCAAGTAGTCAGTCAGTAAGTGTCAGTCAGTCATTTAGTCATTCAGTCAGTCAGTGAAATAGCCAGTCAGAGAGTCAAGCAGTCAAGCAGTCAGTCTCAGTCAGTCAGTCAGTCAGTCAGTCCAGTCTCAGTCAGTCAGGCAGTTAGTCAGTCAGTCTCGGTCAGTCAGTGAGTCAGTCAGTCAGTATCAGTCAGTCAGTGAGTCAGTCTGTCAGTCAGGCAGTATCAGTCAGGCAGTAAGACTCCGCTCGACAGAACTCCGATAGCCTAATGGCTAGACCGCTGGTCTTCCAAGCGAGTGGCCTGGGTTCGAGTCCCAACCGGAGCGAATATCTTCAATGTATAAATTTCTTTTCTAATTTGAAAATTCGTTTTTTTTTTTCAATTTCTTTCCTTTGCAATTATTGATTATTTATGTAGGGAAGAAAATTCTGAGTCAGTTTAATTTTTCGACACGAAGATTTCAAAGTGTTTGAATCAATAATTACCAAGGTGCATTTTTTGTTTTTATTATATTTAAGACTTCCATCGACAGAGCTCCGATAGCCTAATGGCTAGACCGTTGGGTTCCTAGCGCGTGGTACTGGGTTCGAGTCCCGGCCGGAAAGGAAATCTTAAATGCAAATATTTTTTTCTAATTTTATAATTCTTTTTTTTTTATTTTTCCCTTTTGCGAAGTCAGTCAGTCAGTCTGACAGTCAATCAGTCAAGCACTCAGTCATTCAGTCTCAGTCAGTCAGTCCAGTCAGTCAGTCACTCAGTCAGTCAGTTAGTCCTTCAGCCAGTCAGTCAAGCAGTCAGTCATTTAGTCTCAGTCAGTCAGTCATTCAGTCAGTCAGTCAGTCAGGCAGTCAGTCAGTCAGTCAGTCGGTCAGTCCTGTGCAGTCAGTTAGTCACTAAAGCAGTCAGTCAGTCTCAGTCAGTCAGTCAGTCAGTCAGTCCAGTCCAGTCTCAGTCAGTCAGTCAGTCAGTCTCGGTCAGTCAGTCAGTCAGTCATTCAGTCAGTCAGTCAGTCAGGCAGTCAGTCAGTCGGTCAGCCTTATTCAGTCAGTCTGTCAGTCAGTCAGTCAGTCAGCCTTATTCAGTCAGTCTGTCAGTCATCCTTATTCAGTCAGTCTGTCAGTCAGTCAGTCGGTCAGTCCTGTCCAGTCAGTTAGTCAGTCAAGCAGTCAGTCAGGTAGTCAAGCAGTCAGTCAGTCAGTGTCAGTCAGTCATTTAGTCATTCAGTCAGTCAGTGAAATAGCCAGTCAGAGAGTCAAGCAGTCAGTCAGTCAGTCTCAGTCAGTCAGTTAGTCAGTCAGTCGGTCAGTCAGTCAGTCAGTCCAGTCTCAGTCAGTCAGGCAGTTAGTCAGTCAGTCTCGGTCAGTCAGTGAGTCAGTCAGTCAGTATCAGTCAGTCAGTGAGTCAGTCTGTCAGTCAGGCAGTATCAGTCAGGCAGTAAGACTCCGCTCGACAGAACTCCGATAGCCTAATGGCTAGACCGCTGGTCTTCCAAGCGAGTGGCCTGGGTTCGAGTCCAAGCCGGAGCGAATATCTTCAATGTATATATTTCTTTTCTAATTTGAAAATTCTTTTTTTTTTTCAATTTCTTTCCTTTGCAATTATTGATTATTTATGTAGGGAAGAAAATTCTGAGTCAGTTTAATTTTTCGACACGAAGATTTCAAAGTGTTTAAATAAACAATTACCAAGGTGCATTTTTTGTTTTTATTATATTTAAAACTCCCACCGACAGAGCTCCCATAGACTAATGGCTAGAGTGTTAGGCTTCCAAGCGAGTGGCCCTGGGTTCGAGTCCCAGCCTGAACGAAAATCTTCAATGTATACTTTTAGTTTCTAATTTGAAATTTCTTCTTCTTTTTTTTTAATTTTTCTCTTTTGCGAATATTGATTATTTATGTAGGGAGAAAAATTCTGAGTCAGTTTAATTATTCGACCTGTAAATTTCAAAGTGTTTGAATCAATAATTACCAAGGTGCATTTTTTGTTTTTATTATATTTAAGACTTCCATCGACAGAGCTCCGATAGCCTAATGGCTAGACCGTTGGGTTCCAAGCGCGTGGTACTGGGTTCGAGTCCCGGCCGGAAAGGAAATCTTAAATGCAAATATTTTTTTATAATTCTTTTTTTTTTATTTTTCCCTTTTGCGAAGTCAGTCAGTCAGTCTGACAGTCAATCAGTCAAGCACTCAGTCATTCAGTCTCAGTCAGTCAGTCCAGTCAGTCAGTCACTCAGTCAGTCAGTTAGTCCTTCAGCCAGTCAGTCAAGCAGTCAGTCATTTAGTCTCAGTCAGTCAGTCATTCAGTCAGTCAGTCAGTCAGGCAGTCAGTCAGTCAGTCAGTCGGTCAGTCCTGTGCAGTCAGTTAGTCACTAAAGCAGTCAGTCAGTCTCAGTCAGTCAGTCAGTCAGTCAGTCCAGTCCAGTCTCAGTCAGTCAGTCAGTCAGTCTCGGTCAGTCAGTCAGTCAGTCATTCAGTCAGTCAGTCAGTCAGGCAGTCAGTCAGTCGGTCAGCCTTATTCAGTCAGTCTGTCAGTCAGTCAGTCAGTCAGCCTTATTCAGTCAGTCTGTCAGTCATCCTTATTCAGTCAGTCTCTCAGTCAGTCAGTCGGTCAGTCCTGTCCAGTCAGTTAGTCAGTCAAGCAGTCAGTCAGGTAGTCAAGCAGTCAGTCAGTCAGTGTCAGTCAGTCATTTAGTCATTCAGTCAGTCAGTGAAAAAGCCAGTCAGAGAGTCAAGCAGTCAGTCAGTCAGTCTCAGTCAGTCAGTTAGTCAGTCAGTCAGTCAGTCAGTCAGTCAGTCCAGTCTCAGTCAGTCAGGCAGTTAGTCAGTCAGTCTCGGTCAGTCAGTGAGTCAGTCAGTCAGTATCAGTCAGTCAGTGAGTCAGTCTGTCAGTCAGGCAGTATCAGTCAGGCAGTATCAGTCAGGCAGTAAGACTCCGCTCGACAGAACTCCGATAGCCTAATGGCTAGACCGCTGGTCTTCCAAGCGAGTGGCCTGGGTTCGAGTCCAAGCCGGAGCGAATATCTTCAATGTATATATTTCTTTTCTAATTTGAAAATTCTTTTTTTTTTTCAATTTCTTTCCTTTGCAATTATTGATTATTTATGTAGGGAAGAAAATTCTGAGTCAGTTTAATTTTTCGACACGAAGATTTCAAAGTGTTTAAATAAACAATTACCAAGGTGCATTTTTTGTTTTTATTATATTTAAAACTCCCACCGACAGAGCTCCCATAGACTAATGGCTAGAGTGTTAGGCTTCCAAGCGAGTGGCCCTGGGTTCGAGTCCCAGCCTGAACGAAAATCTTCAATGTATACTTTTAGTTTCTAATTTGAAATTTCTTCTTCTTTTTTTTAATTTTTCTCTTTTGCGAATATTGATTATTTATGTAGGGAGAAAAATTCTGAGTCAGTTTAATTATTCGACCTGTAAATTTCAAAGTGTTTGAATCAATAATTACCAAGGTGCATTTTTTGTTTTTATTATATTTAAGACTTCCATCGACAGAGCTCCGATAGCCTAATGGCTAGACCGTTGGGTTCCTAGCGCGTGGTACTGGGTTCGAGTCTCGGCCGGAAAGGAAATCTTAAATGCAAATATTTTTTTCTAATTTTATAATTCTTTTTTTTTTTATTTTTCCATTTTGCGAAGTCAGTCAGTCAGTCTGACAGTCAATCAGTCAAGCACTCATTCATTCAGTCTCAGTCAGTCAGTCCAGTCAGTCAGTCACTCAGTCAGTCAGTTAGTCCTTCAGCCAGTCAGTCAAGCAGTCAGTCATTTAGTCTCAGTCAGTCAGTCTTTCAGTCAGTCAGTCAGTCAGGCAGTCAGTCAGTCAGTCAGTCGGTCAGTCCTGTGCAGTCAGTTAGTCACTAAAGCAGTCAGTCAGTCTCAGTCAGTCAGTCAGTCAGTCAGTCCAGTCCAGTCTCAGTCAGTCAGTCAGTCAGTCTCGGTCAGTCAGTCAGTCAGTCATTCAGTCAGTCAGTCAGTCAGGCAGTCAGTCAGTCGGTCAGCCTTATTCTGTCAGTCAGTCAGTCAGTCAGTCAGTCAGCCTTATTCAGTCAGTCTGTCAGTCATCCTTATTCAGTCAGTCTGTCAGTCATCCTTATTCAGTCAGTCTGTCAGTCATCCTTATTCAGTCAGTCTGTCAGTCAGTCAGTCGGTCAGTCCTGTCCAGTCAGTTAGTCAGTCAAGCAGTCAGTCAGGTAGTCAAGCAGTCAGTCAGTCAGTGTCAGTCAGTCATTTAGTCATTCAGTCAGTCAGTGAAATAGCCAGTCAGAGAGTCAAGCAGTCAGTCAGTCAGTCTCAGTCAGTCAGTTAGTCAGTCAGTCAGTCAGTCAGTCAGTCAGTCCAGTCTCAGTCAGTCAGGCAGTTAGTCAGTCAGTCTCGGTCAGTCAGTGAGTCAGTCAGTCAGTATCAGTCAGTCAGTGAGTCAGGCAGTATCAGTCAGGCAGTAAGACTCCGCTCGACAGAACTCCGATAGCCTAATGGCTAGACCGCTGGTCTTCCAAGCGAGTGGCCTGGGATCGAGTCCAAGCCGGAGCGAATATCTTCAATGTATATATTTCTTTTCTAATTTGAAAATTCTTTTTTTTTTCAATTTCTTTCCTTTGCAATTATTGATTATTTATGTAGGGAAGAAAATTCTGAGTCAGTTTAATTTTTCGACACGAAGATTTCAAAGTGTTTAAATAAACAATTACCAATCTGCATTTTTTGTTTTTATTATATTTAAAACTCCCACCGACAGAGCTCCCATACACTAATGGCTAGAGTGTTAGGCTTCGAAGCAAGTGGCCCTGGGTTCGAGTCCCAGCCTGAACGAAAATCTTCAATGTATACTTTTAGTTTCTAATTTGAAATTTCTTCTTCTTTTTTTTTTAATTTTTCTCTTTTGCGAATATTGAATATTTATGTAGGGAGAAAAATTCTGAGTCAGTTTAATTATTCGACCTGTAAATTTCAAAGTGTTTGAATCAATAATTACCAAGGTGCATTTTTTGTTTTTATTATATTTAAGACTTCCATCGACAGAGCTCCGATAGCCTAATGGCTAGACCGTTGGGTTCCTAGCGCGTGGTACTGGGTTCGAGTCCCGGCTGGAAAGGAAATCTTAAATGCAATTATTTTTTTCTAATTTTATAATTCTTTTTTTTTTATTTTTCCCTTTTGCGAAGTCAGTCAGTCAGTCTGACAGTCAATCAGTCAAGCACTCAGTCATTCAGTCTCAGTCAGTCAGTCCAGTCAGTCAGTCACTCAGTCAGTCAGTTAGTCCTTCAGCCAGTCAGTCAAGCAGTCAGTCATTTAGTCTCAGTCAGTCAGTCAGTCAGTCAGTCAGTCAGTCAGGCAGTCAGTCAGTCAGTCAGTCGGTCAGTCAGTCAGTCGGTCAGTCCTGTGCAGTCAGTTAGTCACTAAAGCAGTCAGTCAGTCTCAGGCAGTCAGTCAGTCAGTCAGTCCAGTCCAGTCTCAGTCAGTCAGTCAGTCAGTCTCGGTCAGTCAGTCAGTCAGTCATTCAGTCAGTCAGTCAGTCAGGCAGTCAGTCAGTCGGTCAGCCTTATTCAGTCAGTCTGTCAGTCAGTCTGTCAGTCATCCTTATTCAGTCAGTCTGTCAGTCAGTCAGTCGGTCAGTCCTGTCCAGTCAGTTAGTCAGTCAAGCAGTCAGTCCGGTAATCAAGCAGTCAGTCAGTCAGTGTCAGTCAGTCATTTAGTCATTCAGTCAGTCAGTGAAATAGCCAGTCAGAGAGTCAAGCAGTCAGTCAGTCAGTCTCAGTCAGTCAGTTAGTCAGTCAGTCAGTCAGTCAGTCAGTCAGTCCAGTCTCAGTCAGTCAGGCAGTTAGTCAGTCAGTCTCGGTCAGTCAGTGAGTCAGTCAGTCAGTATCAGTCAGTCAGTGAGTCAGTCTGTCAGTCAGGCAGTATCAGTCAGGCAGTAAGACTCCGCTCGACAGAACTCCGATAGACTAATGGCTAGACCGCTGGTCTTCCAAGCGAGTGGCCTGGGTTCGAGTCCCAGCCGGAGCGAATATCTTCAACGTATATATTTCTTTTCTAATTTGAAAATTCTTTTTTTTTTCAATTTCTTTCCTTTGCAATTATTGATTATTTATGTAGGGAAGAAAATTCTGAGTCAGTTTAATTTTTCGACACGAAGATTTCAAAGTGTTTAAATAAACAATTACCAAGGTGCATTTTTTGTTTTTATTATATTTAAAACTCCCACCGACAGAGCTCCCATAGACTAATGGCTAGAGTGTTAGGCTTCCAAGCGAGTGGCCCTGGGTTCGAGTCCCAGCCTGAACGAAAATCTTCAATGTATACTTTTAGTTTCTAATTTGAAATTTCTTCTTCTTTTTTTTTTAATTTTTCTCTTTTGCGAATATTGATTATTTATGTAGGGAGAAAAATTCTGAGTCAGTTTAGTTATTCGACCTGTAAATTTCAAAGTGTTTGAATCAATAATTACCAAGGTGCATTTTTTGTTTTTATTATATTTAAGACTTCCATCGACAGAGCTCCAATAGCCTAATGGCTAGACCGTTGGGTTCCAAGCGCGTGGTACTGGGTTCGAGTCCCGGCCGGAACGAAAATCTTCCATGTATATATTTCTCTTCTAATTTGAAGATTCTTTTTTTTTTCAAATTCTTTCTTTTGCAAATATGGATTATTTATGTACGGAAGAAAATTCTGAGTCAGTTTAATCATTCGACCTTTAGATTTCAAAGATTTTAGATCAATAATTACTAAGGTGCATTTTTTGTTTTTATTATAATTAAGACACCGATCAACAGAGATCCGATAGTATATTGGCGAGAGCGTTGGGCTTCCATGAGTGTCGCCCTGGGTTCAAATCCCAGCCGGAAAGGAAATCTTAAATGCAAATATTTTTTTCTAATTTTATAATTCTTTTTTTTTTATTTTTCCCTTTTGCGAAGTCAGTCAGTCAGTCTGACTGTCAATCAGTCAAGCACTCAGTCATTCAGTCTCAGTCAGTCAGTCCAGTCAGTCAGTCACTCAGTCAGTCAGTTAGTCCTTCAGCCAGTCAGTCAAGCAGTCAGTCATTTAGTCTCAGTCAGTCAGTCATTCAGTCAGTCAGTCAGTCAGGCAGTCAGTCAGTCAGTCAGTCGGTCAGTCCTGTGCAGTCAGTTAGTCACTAAAGCAGTCAGTCAGTCTCAGTCAGTCAGTCAGTCAGTCAGTCCAGTCCAGTCTCAGTCAGTCAGTCAGTCAGTCTCGGTCAGTCAGTCAGTCAGTCATTCAGTCAGTCAGTCAGTCAGGCAGTCAGTCAGTCGGTCAGCCTTATTCAGTCAGTCTGTCAGTCAGTCAGTCAGTCAGCCTTATTCAGTCAGTCTGTCAGTCATCCTTATTCAGTCAGTCTGTCAGTCAGTCAGTCGGTCAGTCCTGTCCAGTCAGTTAGTCAGTCAAGCAGTCAGTCAGGTAGTCAAGTAGTCAGTCAGTAAGTGTCAGTCAGTCATTTAGTCATTCAGTCAGTCAGTGAAATAGCCAGTCAGAGAGTCAAGCAGTCAAGCAGTCAGTCTCAGTCAGTCAGTCAGTCAGTCAGTCCAGTCTCAGTCAGTCAGGCAGTTAGTCAGTCAGTCTCGGTCAGTCAGTGAGTCAGTCAGTCAGTATCAGTCAGTCAGTGAGTCAGTCTGTCAGTCAGGCAGTATCAGTCAGGCAGTAAGACTCCGCTCGACAGAACTCCGATAGCCTAATGGCTAGACCGCTGGTCTTCCAAGCGAGTGGCCTGGGTTCGAGTCCAAGCCGGAGCGAATATCTTCAATGTATATATTTCTTTTCTAATTTGAAAATTCTTTTTTTTTTTCAATTTCTTTCCTTTGCAATTATTGATTATTTATGTAGGGAAGAAAATTCTGAGTCAGTTTAATTTTTCGACACGAAGATTTCAAAGTGTTTAAATAAACAATTACCAAGGTGCATTTTTTGTTTTTATTATATTTAAAACTCCCACCGACAGAGCTCCCATAGACTAATGGCTAGAGTGTTAGGCTTCCAAGCGAGTGGCCCTGGGTTCGAGTCCCAGCCTGAACGAAAATCTTCAATGTATACTTTTAGTTTCTAATTTGAAATTTCTTCTTCTTTTTTTTTAATTTTTCTCTTTTGCGAATATTGATTATTTATGTAGGGAGAAAAATTCTGAGTCAGTTTAATTATTCGACCTGTAAATTTCAAAGTGTTTGAATCAATAATTACCAAGGTGCATTTTTTGTTTTTATTATATTTAAGACTTCCATCGACAGAGCTCCGATAGCCTAATGGCTAGACCGTTGGGTTCCAAGCGCGTGGTACTGGGTTCGAGTCCCGGCCGGAAAGGAAATCTTAAATGCAAATATTTTTTTATAATTCTTTTTTTTTTATTTTTCCCTTTTGCGAAGTCAGTCAGTCAGTCTGACAGTCAATCAGTCAAGCACTCAGTCATTCAGTCTCAGTCAGTCAGTCCAGTCAGTCAGTCACTCAGTCAGTCAGTTAGTCCTTCAGCCAGTCAGTCAAGCAGTCAGTCATTTAGTCTCAGTCAGTCAGTCATTCAGTCAGTCAGTCAGTCAGGCAGTCAGTCAGTCAGTCAGTCGGTCAGTCCTGTGCAGTCAGTTAGTCACTAAAGCAGTCAGTCAGTCTCAGTCAGTCAGTCAGTCAGTCAGTCCAGTCCAGTCTCAGTCAGTCAGTCAGTCAGTCTCGGTCAGTCAGTCAGTCAGTCATTCAGTCAGTCAGTCAGTCAGGCAGTCAGTCAGTCGGTCAGCCTTATTCAGTCAGTCTGTCAGTCAGTCAGTCAGTCAGCCTTATTCAGTCAGTCTGTCAGTCATCCTTATTCAGTCAGTCTCTCAGTCAGTCAGTCGGTCAGTCCTGTCCAGTCAGTTAGTCAGTCAAGCAGTCAGTCAGGTAGTCAAGCAGTCAGTCAGTCAGTGTCAGTCAGTCATTTAGTCATTCAGTCAGTCAGTGAAATAGCCAGTCAGAGAGTCAAGCAGTCAGTCAGTCAGTCTCAGTCAGTCAGTTAGTCAGTCAGTCGGTCAGTCAGTCAGTCAGTCCAGTCTCAGTCAGTCAGGCAGTTAGTCAGTCAGTCTCGGTCAGTCAGTGAGTCAGTCAGTCAGTATCAGTCAGTCAGTGAGTCAGTCTGTCAGTCAGGCAGTATCAGTCAGGCAGTAAGACTCCGCTCGACAGAACTCCGATAGCCTAATGGCTAGACCGCTGGTCTTCCAAGCGAGTGGCCTGGGTTCGAGTCCAAGCCGGAGCGAATATCTTCAATGTATATATTTCTTTTCTAATTTGAAAATTCTTTTTTTTTTTCAATTTCTTTCCTTTGCAATTATTGATTATTTATGTAGGGAAGAAAATTCTGAGTCAGTTTAATTTTTCGACACGAAGATTTCAAAGTGTTTAAATAAACAATTACCAAGGTGCATTTTTTGTTTTTATTATATTTAAAACTCCCACCGACAGAGCTCCCATAGACTAATGGCTAGAGTGTTAGGCTTCCAAGCGAGTGGCCCTGGGTTCGAGTCCCAGCCTGAACGAAAATCTTCAATGTATACTTTTAGTTTCTAATTTGAAATTTCTTCTTCTTTTTTTTTAATTTTTCTCTTTTGCGAATATTGATTATTTATGTAGGGAGAAAAATTCTGAGTCAGTTTAATTATTCGACCTGTAAATTTCAAAGTGTTTGAATCAATAATTACCAAGGTGCATTTTTTGTTTTTATTATATTTAAGACTTCCATCGACAGAGCTCCGATAGCCTAATGGCTAGACCGTTGGGTTCCAAGCGCGTGGTACTGGGTTCGAGTCCCGGCCGGAAAGGAAATCTTAAATGCAAATATTTTTTTATAATTCTTTTTTTTTTATTTTTCCCTTTTGCGAAGTCAGTCAGTCAGTCTGACAGTCAATCAGTCAAGCACTCAGTCATTCAGTCTCAGTCAGTCAGTCCAGTCAGTCAGTCACTCAGTCAGTCAGTTAGTCCTTCAGCCAGTCAGTCAAGCAGTCAGTCATTTAGTCTCAGTCAGTCAGTCATTCAGTCAGTCAGTCAGTCAGGCAGTCAGTCAGTCAGTCAGTCGGTCAGTCCTGTGCAGTCAGTTAGTCACTAAAGCAGTCAGTCAGTCTCAGTCAGTCAGTCAGTCAGTCAGTCCAGTCCAGTCTCAGTCAGTCAGTCAGTCAGTCTCGGTCAGTCAGTCAGTCAGTCATTCAGTCAGTCAGTCAGTCAGGCAGTCAGTCAGTCGGTCAGCCTTATTCAGTCAGTCTGTCAGTCAGTCAGTCAGTCAGCCTTATTCAGTCAGTCTGTCAGTCATCCTTATTCAGTCAGTCTCTCAGTCAGTCAGTCGGTCAGTCCTGTCCAGTCAGTTAGTCAGTCAAGCAGTCAGTCAGGTAGTCAAGCAGTCAGTCAGTCAGTGTCAGTCAGTCATTTAGTCATTCAGTCAGTCAGTGAAAAAGCCAGTCAGAGAGTCAAGCAGTCAGTCAGTCAGTCTCAGTCAGTCAGTTAGTCAGTCAGTCAGTCAGTCAGTCAGTCAGTCCAGTCTCAGTCAGTCAGGCAGTTAGTCAGTCAGTCTCGGTCAGTCAGTGAGTCAGTCAGTCAGTATCAGTCAGTCAGTGAGTCAGTCTGTCAGTCAGGCAGTATCAGTCAGGCAGTATCAGTCAGGCAGTAAGACTCCGCTCGACAGAACTCCGATAGCCTAATGGCTAGACCGCTGGTCTTCCAAGCGAGTGGCCTGGGTTCGAGTCCAAGCCGGAGCGAATATCTTCAATGTATATATTTCTTTTCTAATTTGAAAATTCTTTTTTTTTTTCAATTTCTTTCCTTTGCAATTATTGATTATTTATGTAGGGAAGAAAATTCTGAGTCAGTTTAATTTTTCGACACGAAGATTTCAAAGTGTTTAAATAAACAATTACCAAGGTGCATTTTTTGTTTTTATTATATTTAAAACTCCCACCGACAGAGCTCCCATAGACTAATGGCTAGAGTGTTAGGCTTCCAAGCGAGTGGCCCTGGGTTCGAGTCCCAGCCTGAACGAAAATCTTCAATGTATACTTTTAGTTTCTAATTTGAAATTTCTTCTTCTTTTTTTTAATTTTTCTCTTTTGCGAATATTGATTATTTATGTAGGGAGAAAAATTCTGAGTCAGTTTAATTATTCGACCTGTAAATTTCAAAGTGTTTGAATCAATAATTACCAAGGTGCATTTTTTGTTTTTATTATATTTAAGACTTCCATCGACAGAGCTCCGATAGCCTAATGGCTAGACCGTTGGGTTCCTAGCGCGTGGTACTGGGTTCGAGTCTCGGCCGGAAAGGAAATCTTAAATGCAAATATTTTTTTCTAATTTTATAATTCTTTTTTTTTTTATTTTTCCATTTTGCGAAGTCAGTCAGTCAGTCTGACAGTCAATCAGTCAAGCACTCATTCATTCAGTCTCAGTCAGTCAGTCCAGTCAGTCAGTCACTCAGTCAGTCAGTTAGTCCTTCAGCCAGTCAGTCAAGCAGTCAGTCATTTAGTCTCAGTCAGTCAGTCTTTCAGTCAGTCAGTCAGTCAGGCAGTCAGTCAGTCAGTCAGTCGGTCAGTCCTGTGCAGTCAGTTAGTCACTAAAGCAGTCAGTCAGTCTCAGTCAGTCAGTCAGTCAGTCAGTCCAGTCCAGTCTCAGTCAGTCAGTCAGTCAGTCTCGGTCAGTCAGTCAGTCAGTCATTCAGTCAGTCAGTCAGTCAGGCAGTCAGTCAGTCGGTCAGCCTTATTCTGTCAGTCAGTCAGTCAGTCAGTCAGTCAGCCTTATTCAGTCAGTCTGTCAGTCATCCTTATTCAGTCAGTCTGTCAGTCATCCTTATTCAGTCAGTCTGTCAGTCAGTCAGTCGGTCAGTCCTGTCCAGTCAGTTAGTCAGTCAAGCAGTCAGTCAGGTAGTCAAGCAGTCAGTCAGTCAGTGTCAGTCAGTCATTTAGTCATTCAGTCAGTCAGTGAAATAGCCAGTCAGAGAGTCAAGCAGTCAGTCAGTCAGTCTCAGTCAGTCAGTTAGTCAGTCAGTCAGTCAGTCAGTCAGTCAGTCCAGTCTCAGTCAGTCAGGCAGTTAGTCAGTCAGTCTCGGTCAGTCAGTGAGTCAGTCAGTCAGTATCAGTCAGTCAGTGAGTCAGGCAGTATCAGTCAGGCAGTAAGACTCCGCTCGACAGAACTCCGATAGCCTAATGGCTAGACCGCTGGTCTTCCAAGCGAGTGGCCTGGGATCGAGTCCAAGCCGGAGCGAATATCTTCAATGTATATATTTCTTTTCTAATTTGAAAATTCTTTTTTTTTTCAATTTCTTTCCTTTGCAATTATTGATTATTTATGTAGGGAAGAAAATTCTGAGTCAGTTTAATTTTTCGACACGAAGATTTCAAAGTGTTTAAATAAACAATTACCAATCTGCATTTTTTGTTTTTATTATATTTAAAACTCCCACCGACAGAGCTCCCATACACTAATGGCTAGAGTGTTAGGCTTCGAAGCAAGTGGCCCTGGGTTCGAGTCCCAGCCTGAACGAAAATCTTCAATGTATACTTTTAGTTTCTAATTTGAAATTTCTTCTTCTTTTTTTTTTAATTTTTCTCTTTTGCGAATATTGAATATTTATGTAGGGAGAAAAATTCTGAGTCAGTTTAATTATTCGACCTGTAAATTTCAAAGTGTTTGAATCAATAATTACCAAGGTGCATTTTTTGTTTTTATTATATTTAAGACTTCCATCGACAGAGCTCCGATAGCCTAATGGCTAGACCGTTGGGTTCCTAGCGCGTGGTACTGGGTTCGAGTCCCGGCTGGAAAGGAAATCTTAAATGCAATTATTTTTTTCTAATTTTATAATTCTTTTTTTTTTATTTTTCCCTTTTGCGAAGTCAGTCAGTCAGTCTGACAGTCAATCAGTCAAGCACTCAGTCATTCAGTCTCAGTCAGTCAGTCCAGTCAGTCAGTCACTCAGTCAGTCAGTTAGTCCTTCAGCCAGTCAGTCAAGCAGTCAGTCATTTAGTCTCAGTCAGTCAGTCAGTCAGTCAGTCAGTCAGTCAGGCAGTCAGTCAGTCAGTCAGTCGGTCAGTCAGTCAGTCGGTCAGTCCTGTGCAGTCAGTTAGTCACTAAAGCAGTCAGTCAGTCTCAGGCAGTCAGTCAGTCAGTCAGTCCAGTCCAGTCTCAGTCAGTCAGTCAGTCAGTCTCGGTCAGTCAGTCAGTCAGTCATTCAGTCAGTCAGTCAGTCAGGCAGTCAGTCAGTCGGTCAGCCTTATTCAGTCAGTCTGTCAGTCAGTCTGTCAGTCATCCTTATTCAGTCAGTCTGTCAGTCAGTCAGTCGGTCAGTCCTGTCCAGTCAGTTAGTCAGTCAAGCAGTCAGTCCGGTAATCAAGCAGTCAGTCAGTCAGTGTCAGTCAGTCATTTAGTCATTCAGTCAGTCAGTGAAATAGCCAGTCAGAGAGTCAAGCAGTCAGTCAGTCAGTCTCAGTCAGTCAGTTAGTCAGTCAGTCAGTCAGTCAGTCAGTCAGTCCAGTCTCAGTCAGTCAGGCAGTTAGTCAGTCAGTCTCGGTCAGTCAGTGAGTCAGTCAGTCAGTATCAGTCAGTCAGTGAGTCAGTCTGTCAGTCAGGCAGTATCAGTCAGGCAGTAAGACTCCGCTCGACAGAACTCCGATAGACTAATGGCTAGACCGCTGGTCTTCCAAGCGAGTGGCCTGGGTTCGAGTCCCAGCCGGAGCGAATATCTTCAACGTATATATTTCTTTTCTAATTTGAAAATTCTTTTTTTTTTCAATTTCTTTCCTTTGCAATTATTGATTATTTATGTAGGGAAGAAAATTCTGAGTCAGTTTAATTTTTCGACACGAAGATTTCAAAGTGTTTAAATAAACAATTACCAAGGTGCATTTTTTGTTTTTATTATATTTAAAACTCCCACCGACAGAGCTCCCATAGACTAATGGCTAGAGTGTTAGGCTTCCAAGCGAGTGGCCCTGGGTTCGAGTCCCAGCCTGAACGAAAATCTTCAATGTATACTTTTAGTTTCTAATTTGAAATTTCTTCTTCTTTTTTTTTTAATTTTTCTCTTTTGCGAATATTGATTATTTATGTAGGGAGAAAAATTCTGAGTCAGTTTAGTTATTCGACCTGTAAATTTCAAAGTGTTTGAATCAATAATTACCAAGGTGCATTTTTTGTTTTTATTATATTTAAGACTTCCATCGACAGAGCTCCAATAGCCTAATGGCTAGACCGTTGGGTTCCAAGCGCGTGGTACTGGGTTCGAGTCCCGGCCGGAACGAAAATCTTCCATGTATATATTTCTCTTCTAATTTGAAGATTCTTTTTTTTTTCAAATTCTTTCTTTTGCAAATATGGATTATTTATGTACGGAAGAAAATTCTGAGTCAGTTTAATCATTCGACCTTTAGATTTCAAAGATTTTAGATCAATAATTACTAAGGTGCATTTTTTGTTTTTATTATAATTAAGACACCGATCAACAGAGATCCGATAGTATATTGGCGAGAGCGTTGGGCTTCCATGAGTGTCGCCCTGGGTTCAAATCCCAGCCGGAAAGGAAATCTTAAATGCAAATATTTTTTTCTAATTTTATAATTCTTTTTTTTTTATTTTTCCCTTTTGCGAAGTCAGTCAGTCAGTCTGACTGTCAATCAGTCAAGCACTCAGTCATTCAGTCTCAGTCAGTCAGTCCAGTCAGTCAGTCACTCAGTCAGTCAGTTAGTCCTTCAGCCAGTCAGTCAAGCAGTCAGTCATTTAGTCTCAGTCAGTCAGTCATTCAGTCAGTCAGTCAGTCAGGCAGTCAGTCAGTCAGTCAGTCGGTCAGTCCTGTGCAGTCAGTTAGTCACTAAAGCAGTCAGTCAGTCTCAGTCAGTCAGTCAGTCAGTCAGTCCAGTCCAGTCTCAGTCAGTCAGTCAGTCAGTCTCGGTCAGTCAGTCAGTCAGTCATTCAGTCAGTCAGTCAGTCAGGCAGTCAGTCAGTCGGTCAGCCTTATTCAGTCAGTCTGTCAGTCAGTCAGTCAGTCAGCCTTATTCAGTCAGTCTGTCAGTCATCCTTATTCAGTCAGTCTGTCAGTCAGTCAGTCGGTCAGTCCTGTCCAGTCAGTTAGTCAGTCAAGCAGTCAGTCAGGTAGTCAAGTAGTCAGTCAGTAAGTGTCAGTCAGTCATTTAGTCATTCAGTCAGTCAGTGAAATAGCCAGTCAGAGAGTCAAGCAGTCAAGCAGTCAGTCTCAGTCAGTCAGTCAGTCAGTCAGTCCAGTCTCAGTCAGTCAGGCAGTTAGTCAGTCAGTCTCGGTCAGTCAGTGAGTCAGTCAGTCAGTATCAGTCAGTCAGTGAGTCAGTCTGTCAGTCAGGCAGTATCAGTCAGGCAGTAAGACTCCGCTCGACAGAACTCCGATAGCCTAATGGCTAGACCGCTGGTCTTCCAAGCGAGTGGCCTGGGTTCGAGTCCAAGCCGGAGCGAATATCTTCAATGTATATATTTCTTTTCTAATTTGAAAATTCTTTTTTTTTTTCAATTTCTTTCCTTTGCAATTATTGATTATTTATGTAGGGAAGAAAATTCTGAGTCAGTTTAATTTTTCGACACGAAGATTTCAAAGTGTTTAAATAAACAATTACCAAGGTGCATTTTTTGTTTTTATTATATTTAAAACTCCCACCGACAGAGCTCCCATAGACTAATGGCTAGAGTGTTAGGCTTCCAAGCGAGTGGCCCTGGGTTCGAGTCCCAGCCTGAACGAAAATCTTCAATGTATACTTTTAGTTTCTAATTTGAAATTTCTTCTTCTTTTTTTTTAATTTTTCTCTTTTGCGAATATTGATTATTTATGTAGGGAGAAAAATTCTGAGTCAGTTTAATTATTCGACCTGTAAATTTCAAAGTGTTTGAATCAATAATTACCAAGGTGCATTTTTTGTTTTTATTATATTTAAGACTTCCATCGACAGAGCTCCGATAGCCTAATGGCTAGACCGTTGGGTTCCAAGCGCGTGGTACTGGGTTCGAGTCCCGGCCGGAAAGGAAATCTTAAATGCAAATATTTTTTTATAATTCTTTTTTTTTTATTTTTCCCTTTTGCGAAGTCAGTCAGTCAGTCTGACAGTCAATCAGTCAAGCACTCAGTCATTCAGTCTCAGTCAGTCAGTCCAGTCAGTCAGTCACTCAGTCAGTCAGTTAGTCCTTCAGCCAGTCAGTCAAGCAGTCAGTCATTTAGTCTCAGTCAGTCAGTCATTCAGTCAGTCAGTCAGTCAGGCAGTCAGTCAGTCAGTCAGTCGGTCAGTCCTGTGCAGTCAGTTAGTCACTAAAGCAGTCAGTCAGTCTCAGTCAGTCAGTCAGTCAGTCAGTCCAGTCCAGTCTCAGTCAGTCAGTCAGTCAGTCTCGGTCAGTCAGTCAGTCAGTCATTCAGTCAGTCAGTCAGTCAGGCAGTCAGTCAGTCG